>NC_037686.1:53833254-53873404 GCF_003255815.1 Theropithecus gelada | reverse complement strand
CTTCCCTCCCTCCCTCCCTCCCTCCCTCCCTTCCTTCCTTCCTTCCTTCCTTCCTTCCTTCCTTCCTTCCTTCCTTCCTTCCTTCTCCTCATTCTTTCTTTTTCTTTCTTCTGACAGGATCTTGCTCTGTCATCCTGGCGGGAGTGCAGCGGTTCCAGGCTCAAGCCATCCTCCCACCTCAGCCTCCCTAGTAGCTGGGACCCAGGCATATGCTCCTTTTCATATTATTTGTAGAGACAGAGGTCTCCCTATGTTGCCCAGGCTGGTCTTTACTTTCTGGGGAAACCTGAATTTCATAATCCCTCTGCACCAAGACTTCCTTAACTGTAGAGTAGGGAGTATGGAGTTATTGTGAGGGCTGACTAAACATTTTCTGAGAATGAGGCACCTTCACCTCATTATTTAATTCTGAATATCAAATGTCATCATTTGAATCTGAAACTGATACACACACAGACACACAGACACACACACACACACACCCCTTATTTGGATCTAAGGCAATACTGAGAATGTGGGCCATCTGCTGGTGACTTTTGGAGCTTCAGATACATGTTTCCCAGGCCTTAACTTTTGAGGGGATAGGTAAGCATCTATATAGAATGTCAGAATTGTGGGTAACCTTAGAGATTGTCCCATGTAGCCTTCATTTTTATAGTGATTTGCACATACTGTGTTTTAGCCAGTTGCAGAACCAAGACATGAACCCAAGTTGTCTGACTCCAAGTTGTGTGTAGACCTAAAGCATCAGGGGCAGTGGAGGATTGCTGTCACAAAGTGGGACAGTTTCAGACAAGGAAGGGCAGACTTGGAACACTGAGAGAGAAGATGTTTTCTTTGCTCCACACTTGGGCGGCTACACTGTGTGCAGAGAATATTGTCCTGTGAGTCAGGGTAACCACAGAAAAATGTTACATAATGGATTTTTATCATTGTGCCCTGTATCTTCTCCACTCCAGTAAGCCTCCCCTTCCTGCCAACCCTCATGCTTATCTTAGATGCTCAGATACTAACCTCTGCAAGTTTCTTTCTGAGTTTGCCTATTCTTTGCTTTCCTTTTATCATCAAAACTGCTGGGAGGGTAGGGGATTATCCGTTGAAATAATCTGATTATCCAATGGACAACATAATGATGTCCAGACTATGTACCAGGTGGAGGTGATGCAAGTGTGAGAATGACAGGTGTGAAACTTACAGTCTAGAGGAGAATCGGGTGAATAAGGAGTCACTTACCATAGACTGTGAAAAGCTGTGATAGGGAAACTGCTAATGAGGTTGACCTTCTTTCCATATTTGTATGGATTGTGTGAAATGCCTTCTGTAAACTATGTGTTTAAGGGTTGCTTTGTTTTCTTTCTGGGGGTAAGGGGGCTGATTTTTAATTATGTTTTTGTCTTCATCTCACTAATTTGTATAATTTCATAATGTTTTCTGGATGCTAGTTATTTTTTGTTGTAGTGGACTCAGTGGTGGCTCCCCAAAAGTGTTCACCTGGACCTTACAAATATGATCCTGTTGCAGGTATAATTAAATTAAGGATCCAAAGAAAAGATTATAGGGTGGGCCCCAAATCTAATAGTGAATTTCCTTATAAAATAAGAGGGGAAGACACGAGAGAGGCCAGGTGAGGATGTAGGCAGAGATGAGAGTTATGCCACTATGAGCCAAGGAGAGCCTCGAGCCTCCAGAAATTGGAGAGGCAAGAAAGAATTATTGGGAGAGTCCTTCTCAAAGCCTCTTGGAGGAGGCTGGCTCTGCTGACACCTTGATTTCAGACATCTGGCCTCCAGAAGTGAGAATAAATGGTAGGTGTCATTATAAGACAGCCATGTGAAGACAGAGCCACACAGGGAGACACACAGGGAGAAAGTGCCGACAGAGGCAGATATTAGAGCGGTAAGTCCACAAGCCAAGGAATACTGGCAGCCACAGTGAGCTAGGAAAGAGGCAGGAAAGGATTATTTCTTCACCAGAATCTTCCTAATTTTTCATCTGCATGCGTTCAATTCTAGAAAAGCATTGTCCAGGAGGATGCTTCATGATGAGGTGGCACACAAGTTGGATATTTACTATGAGAAAATAGAAGAAGTATGAAAACAGTTGGGAGCATATATTTATCATCTTGAGCTAACTCTGGCCCAGCAGGTCATTGATGAGAATCTCTAACTCTAGAGCGCGTTATTGGGCTCAGAGATTTCATATCTTATATCACAAAGGTTTCTACGGTCATCATCCTGCAGTTATAATGTCTCAAAATACAGTCTAAGAAATAAACAGTAACCTTTAAAATGAAAATACAGAGTCAATGAAGAGTAGAATGAGGTATAAGCAGTGAACCTTCTGGAGAGCATGTTTTACTGTTTTCTTTTGGTTGATACATCAGATTGTCTTAAGTGAATGAATCCGGACTACCATCTAAATGGCAGTTTTTACTAAACTTGTGGTTGTTTTTTTTTTTTTTTTTTTTTGAGACAGAATCTCGCTCTGTCGCCCAGGCTGGAGTGCGGTGGCCGGATCTCAGCTCACTGCAAGCTCCGCCTCCTGGGTTTACGCCATTCTCCTGCCTCAGCCTCCCGAGTAGCTGGGACTACAGGTGCCCGCCACCTCACCCACCTAGTTTTTTGTATTTTTTAGTAGAGACAGGGTTTCACCGGGTTAGCCAGGATGGTCTCCATCTCCTGACCTCGTGATCCGCCCGTCTTGGCCTCCCAAAGTGCCAGGATTACAGGCCTGAGCCACCGCGTCCAGCCTAAACTTGTGGTTTTAAAGCTATGTGAAACAAACTGATGTGATGTGCTGCAGACTTGCCCCTGGTAGGGTAAAATTTGTAGTAACCAAAATACAGCCAGATTCGATCGAATTGAGGATGTATACTCTGAAGCCACTGCCAAATTCTTAATTTTAGTGGAAGTTTATCATCACTTGGAGATGTAGTTTGAACCCTCAGCATGTTGTCTCAAGAAGATTTTTGCTGGCCAGTCTCAGATATTTGGTGTTTTGTATCAGCAGGACTGTACTGAATAGGCATGAGACATAATTCCTCAAGTCAAAGCTAAAGAATGTTATTAGGCCATTCTTGCATTGCTATAAAGAAATAGCTGAGACCGGGTAACTGATAAAGAAAATAGGTTTAATTGGCTCATGGTTCTGCAGAGTGTACAGGAAGGACAGCGGGCACCTGCTTGGCTTCTGGAGAGGTCTCAGGGAGATTCACTCACGACAGATGGCAAAGTGGGAGAAGGCATGTCACATGGCGAAAGCAGGAGCAAGAGAGAAAGTAGGCGGGTAGAGATGTCACACTTTTAAATAACCAGATCTTGGGAGAACTCAATCACATTAGCAAAGACAGCACGAAGCCATGAGGAATCTGCCCCCTTGACCCCACAATTCCCACCAGGCCTCACCTCCGACACTGGGTCTTACAATTCAACATGAGATTTAGTGGGGACACAGATCCAAACCATATCAGTGATTATATTTTTAAAGAACATTTTCAGTCCCTTTTGTATATCTCCAATGAAAAAAAAAAAGATGATATTCATATAGTTCTGTTCCCCAAAAAGACTTTTAAAAGCTGTTGGCATTGTGCATTGCTACTTAAATCAGAGACAGAGTGAGCAAGTTCCATGAGGTAGTCATGGTGAAAATAATTTTACGGTTTGTCACAGATTAATAAGCAAATAATATCAAGGCTGTGCAAACCCTTTTTCAATAACTTGAGCGATTATCAAAGATTACACAGGGCATGTTTAGCAAAAGAACAAAAACTAATAAATATGAACATCAATCTGTGAGCTGTGCCTCATTAATTCTTTACACACCAGTGAAACTGAAGTAAAGCAAGAAATATTCATCATATAACTAGAGACCTGTGTAGAGAAGTTGTTAAAATATTATTTTTCATTAGCAATTTAAGAAAATAAATGAAATAGCTATTTCACTAAAGTGAATTGGCATTGCCTGGATTTGACACTTAAAATTCTGTTGTGTAGTGAAGAATTAACCTTACCCAGAGACAGGTCTGGCCTTTGTCCTCAGCTACTGAAAGGTGATCCCTGGGTTCCTCAAAAGTCCTGTCTGATGGGAGTATCTTTTTTTTTTTTTTTGCCTAAGGGCTTTGTTCACTGGACAGAATAACAATATTATTTTTGATGGGGCTTTGAGCCAGGGTGTTTCAGTTCCCATCTATGGAGGAACTGGAGACTAAGTTCCAACCTCTGGAAGGACTGAGTACGTGTCTGTCATTTGGGGAGTATGGGATTAGCCCAATAAAGCCTCTGGTCAGCAAAGGCTCCAGTGAGCTTCCTTGGTTGGCCATATCCCATGTACATTGTCACATCATGGCCAGGAGGAGGTAGCACTGTCCCTGGCTCCATAGGAGAGGACAACTGGGATTTCTGGTAATGGGACTCCTCCTGGACTGTCTGCCTGTGTGTCTCTTCCCTTGGCTGTTTTTAAACTATTTTCTCATATTTCCTCATAATAAACAGTAACCATGAGGATAACAGCTTTCAGTGATGTTTATAAGTTCTAGTGGATTACCAAACACCCCGCTCCCCCACCCCACCAAACTTATAATTGGTGTCAAAAGTGAAGGCATTCTTGTGAGGACTGCTTTCTCAGACCCTGCAGTTTTATTAGCTCTGGGTAACTGTCTAAGGCCAGATAAATAATGGTAAAATAACTAGGAAAACAAGACAAAAATCTAATACATGCACAAGATAAATGAAAAGTGTATGTCTGTATATATATGTTAACATATACCTACTTTGTACAATTGTCATTTTTTCTTGCCTCAAATCCTTTCCCCATTTTTTTTTTTTTAATGACACAATTCCTCTTTCCTAATGGTTTTTCATTCCAGATTCACCCACTTCCTACTGCCAGCATAGTCACATGACCCATCCAGCCATGTCCTGGCTTGGTTAATTGGAGTCCACCCTGAGAAGAAAATGACCGTTTCACATGACCAAACTAGGCCAATCAAAATACTCTCTAGATTTCTCTGCTAGTCCTATTGAGGAAAAAAAAATCTCTCTTTCTAGAGTTGCCGGGACAACAGGATATATACTTGGAATTGTTGGTAGTTGTCTAGGCATCTTTTTTACAAAGTAAAGAGGTGCTGCTTTAAACAACGGAGACCCCACACAGAAATGTCAAGAAATGGAGAGAGATCCAATGACATAATTTTATTTCTTGGAACTGACATGCTTTAGGTTAAACTCATCATGCTTCCTAAATATATGAGCCGATAGTCTCATTCTACTTTTGTCAGACTAGGTTGAGTTTTTAAATTTTTTTCCTCTCACAAACTCAGACTGAACACTGTCAGTAGTGTTTTTGATGGACATCTAGCAAATATTGAAAAATATGTATTGTAAGCACACTAAATCAATGCATGAATATGATAGAAATGTCTAGGATTATAAATCTTTGAATATCCAACCAGAAGTCATCCCTGCTATGACCTGAGAGTTGTGCAGAGACAACACTTCAGGCAATGGCTCACTTTTCAGTGTTATAGACATTTCATCAGCAGTTCTCTTGAATACTCCCTGATCATGGTGATGGACTACATTACACGTATCAGAGATCATTTTAGTCCCTTTAGCTTTAGGAACCAGTCCTTTAGGCTAGGATCCTGTTCTTGGCTCAGGAGATCAAAGCTCTTCAATGTGAACAAAATCAGGGAAACACAAACCCAAGAGAAGGGGCACTGCCACAAATGGAATATTTTCTTAAGGCCTGGATGTCAGTTGGCCAATCAGAAAGGCTTCCAAAAACTGAAGCATGTGATAGGTCCTCAGTACAAGCTGGGAGCATCTTGTTGTATCGCCACGGTGGCAAGAAGCAATCCAACTTGGCTAAGAGGCAAGAGGTCATCCAAAGAAAGGAATCCCGAGAAAAGAGACACTAAAGAGAGCATGCAGATATTTTTCTATTCTCTTTGGGGCAGTTGTAGCAATGTTTCTTATGACAAATGGGCTATACATTATTATAACATTAGTAAACATTATGATAACTCTTCTCTATGTGTTTATATATATTTGAATAACTCTTACTTGGAAACTTAAAAAGTAAGGCAAAGCCCTTTCTCTCATTCTAGTATAGGTAGTGATGCCACAAGGCTGAACTTGAAGTGGCTTTAGCCTTTTTCTCTATACTATTTACCCACCAAGTTTCTCCAGATAACCAAAGCATAGGTACTTTTGTCCTGGCAAAGGCAAATTTAGGGTTTTTTTTTTTTCTCTTGAACTGCAAATGACCCTTCATCACTTCCCTAACCTTCTCCTATAAAGAAATTCTGGAGCTGCTCTGAGTGATGTACATAACGAAAGTTCATAAACATTCTGTGGTTTGATATTTTCCCCCTTGTGCTATAGTTGTAAATGTAGATAGTTCTGTGGCAGTCATGGAAGACAGAGATGATTTTTGTTTCTGGAGATATTGAGGAGGTTTGACGCGGCAGTAAACTACTATTTGAGTCTTCAGGAATTGGTATGAACTTGGAGATAAGGAAGACAAGCCTTTTGGGCAAAGAGAATTGCACAAATAAAGCCATGAATATAGAAAAAATCCAGCCACATTTGGAGGTGGTCTGTCATTATGAACTGGAAATGTCGACAGGCAAATGGTGGAAGGATGGGCTGGATAAATGAATTAAGACCACTTTGTGGACACTGAATGTCAGACTAAGAAATCATTACTTTATTCTGCAGGGAATGTGTCTTGGTTGAAAGATACTATGACATTATTAGATCTGTACTTTAACAAGATTAATTTTGTAATACTTTGTAGAATGAAAGATAGAGACAAAAGACAGGAGGTAGGGGTATCTTGTCATGCCTGACAATGTATCTTTTAAATTCCTTATTTTTTTTTAATATCATACAGCAACCATGAGAACTTCCACTACGCTTTGAACATGCGATTCTTCTGTCAGTAGTGACATTCACTTTCCATTTTCTCTACCCATGAATGATGGAAGGCAGTGCCACCTGACAGTGGGAAGAATATTCAAATAAGGTAAAATGAACCTCAGTTAACTAGGGAGGCAAAGGCTTCCACTATATACATAGTCATAGTGTCTTCTGGTTCTACATTATCAGGAATGACAATAGGAGGGAGGGAGGGAAAGAAAAAGAAAGGAGGAGGAGAAAAGGAGGGAAAAAAAAGAGAAGAGAGAATATGTAATGAATCTAATCAGTTTGGAAGTTTACTTAGGTTTTTTTTCCTTTATATTTTGTGTATATCATAGTAATTATTTGGAAACTCTTGCATATCAACTTAAAAATCTGGTATAGTCATTAGTTTTCAGCTTTCTGGCGACATGGTGAGATTATACTTTCTGGTCTACTTTCATGGTAAGATTATACCCCTTAGGCTTGGGTGTAACAGTGAGACAGTTCAGGACAATGAGTTGTGAGTGGAAGTCACATGGGTCACTTCTGGGCTGGGACATTTGATTGCTGATGTGAGACTTTCAGAGCTCTCTCTTTTTTTTTTTCTGGCACAGATGGTAGCTGGTCCCTCAGCCCACATGTCTGAGACAGGTTTCTCCTTACCAAGTCACATTTGCATCAATAACATATGAGAACATTGGCCTAACAGCACCCTCCACAATACTTACTAACTTAATATTTTTCTAGCTTGATGTCTTCTAGTCTCTATTATGTGTAAAGTACACCTGCTGACCTGAGATAAAACGGTAGCAATCAGCAAGAATTAGACTGCAGCATGACATACTCTGGATTTAACTGTAATTTCACTTAATTTTAATACTTCCCTTCCAGTACTTTATATATATACACATATAATATATATAAAGATATATAATATGCATATATAATATATAAAGATATTTATAATAGTGCATATAAAAATATATATTTATAGATAATATATGAAGATATATGATATATATCAAAATATATTTATATATTTTATATAAAGATAGAATACATAGAATATATATTTATGTATAATATATAAAGGTGTATCTTATGTATAAATATATATTTTATATATAATATATAGGTATATATAATACATAAATATAAAATATATAACATACATGCTCACATATGTATATATGGCACACATATATAGGCTACATGTTATATAGAGAGCCTATATATTACATATGTAGCCTATATATTGATTTTTTTCTTTTCTTTTTGCTGTATTATATAAGCATGTTTTGCTCTTGGCAAGTATCACTTTTTCAAAATAAACTATAACATAATTAACCTTTCCTCCAGTGATGAATACTTTTGGATTGTTTTCAATATTTTTGCTATATATTTTTAACTTCTTTGGTTGTTGCCCACATCTGTTCAAGGTTTTGCACAAACAGACTTGGACAGCAGCCAAGGAAGTTAACTGTACCTCCATATATTACTGACTGTCCATGGGGATTACTCACAAATGCTTATGAATAAGATGATTCCTGCTGGTGCTACCTGGCATGTGATGCTCTTCCAGGACCAACATCTCTTGGGAACCTTCTTTCTGCACTTGATACCACGGATGCACTAAATTCTCCATTGACTCAGGAATAGTGTCAGAAAAAAAATGAGGGTAAATTTCTCTCTCTATCATTAACTTACTCTTTGTTAAAGGGTCACCAAGCAGTGCTGTTATTGCTGACACACTGCCCTAAATAGATTTTTTTTTTTTTTTGTGCAGAGGATTAAGATGTGTAATTATGGGGAAAATTTTCTAGGCTTTTTGCCTTTCATGTATGATAAATCAACTGGCCTGTACCATCAATTTTCTAGGCTTCTTAAGATCTGTCTAAACAGAAGCCACAGAAAGAGCTTTCATATTGTCCCAGGGAGCTCCTCAACCCACATTCGAATAAGCGTCGTATTGATTCTACCTCACCAGTTCCTCAGACAAGCATGACTGTTCAGCACTGATAAAGTCTAAGCTAAACTAAAATCTTTTCCCAAATAATGCTGAAATGAACATTGTTGAGCATGTAGATTTACCTGCATGTATCAGTTCATGATATATATTGACAGATTCTTTCAAGACAGATTGCTTTTTGCCAAGTCACATTTGCATCAACAGCATGAGAAAATTGGCTGAATTAACTCTTGAAATATTGACTAACTTAGTGTTTTTCAGGTTTGATAATTTGATGTGGAAACTTATGACATCTCGCTGCATTAACTTTTTAAAATTTGTTTTTCATTTGCACTTGTCATTGCTAAATAATATTAGAAATCATAATAAGTATTTGTAACTTTTTCAAATACTTATTCAAATGATAACTTATTCAAATGATACATATATTTGGAAGCAAAATAATGCAAATTATCTTAAGTGACTACGAACAATTTCTTAAGCTTTATTTCCTAAACTCAGGTATCACTCTTCAGAGAAAGCCTCTTTTCAAAATGGCTTTAATTATATTTTTCTCTAGGTCATCTACATAGCTCACATATTTTTGACTCATTATTTTGAAGACTCATTGATTTATCAACTTTATCTGATGATTTCTAGACATATAAAATGAGCATTTAGCTCAGTCTATTTTCTCCTCTCCTTACCCCAATGTTTGATATTTATATTTTACGTATTTTCTTGTTTAATTTAATTAATGTACATAATCAACTTGAATCATTCTTTTTTTATCCTAATGAGCCATAGACAGTGTTCCAGTTATCTATTGCTGAGTAAAAACCATCTGAAAATATAGTGGCATAATAATTTCACTAATTTCACAGATTGTGGTCTGAAATTCCACCAGGACACAGAAAAGACAACTTATTTCTGCTCCATGATATTTGAGACTTCAGCTGAAAAGAGTCAAAGACTGACGAGTTGTAAAGTGGTTGGTGGCAAAGTCATTTCAAATGATTCCTCACATGTCTGGTGGATGATGCTGGCTATTGTCTGGAACCTCAGCCGAGACTGTCAGTCAAAGCGTTCAGAGCTTTTGCACATGGTCTTTCCACGTAGCCTGATTTCTTCATAGCAAGGCAGTTTCAGAGTCTCAGGACTCCCAAGAGCTGTCTCCAAAGAGGAGGAGGAAGCTGTGTGACTTGAAATTTATGCAATGCCACTTCTGCTTCATTCTATTATAAGTGGAGTCACCCTGGGTGACCCAGAATCAAGAATAGGTGACACAGATTCCACCTCTTGTTGGGAGGAGTGCCAAATAATTTACACATGTCTTTTAAAACTGCCATAATGACCTTATGCAGATTGCTTAGGGCCAACCTACGTAGTACAGTGGGATTTCATTTCCTTCTCTATAGGTCTTGTATCAGAGCCACTGGGCCACATGAGGAAGAATGTCCTTAGCAACAAGATCAATTGGGTTTTCCTTTCTTTCACTCCATGTAACGCTTAAAATAATGTTACATTTTATTATGCTTTGTATTTTGTATTTGAATCATTGATCTGTTGCATAGTTCTCATTTTTCCTCTCTTTAAAGCTTTTAATTGCATTACTTTTTCTTCCACAATTTGCCTTAATTTTCTCCTCAATTTTTTCCCCAGTAGCTCAACTTTACCTTCTAATCTTGAAATCCTTTCTTTCTGGGTGCCTTTTCTCAGGACTCCTTGTTTGTTTTTTTGTTTGTTTGTTTGTTTTGTTGTTGTTGTTGTTTTGTGCTAACCAGGGAAGGTTCTCGCCCGGCTTAGGGTACAGCTGTCATGTTGAGATTCTCATTTGCTGCTCTCCTGCATTGGGGATATCTAGGCTTCCATTTTCTTGGTTGATTCTCTTTTTTCTGAGTTCTTCTCCTAAAGAAGGATATCTATGAGGTAAATTTTATGAACACTTCTATGTATGAAAATGTCTACTTTCATTGTTAAACACTAGTTTAGTCACATAGGCAGTGTAATAGGTCAAAAATAAGTATCCTGTTATACTTTTAAAGGAATTTTCATATTGTCTTCTAGAATCCAGTGCTGCTGATGAGAATTCTGATGTCAGTCTTATTTATTTTCTTTGTAAGTGGCCTGTGATTTTTTTACTCACCTTTCTTGAATATTTTCCTCTATTGGAATATTTTTTAAAATGTATCTTGGCTGGGTGTGATGGCTCACGCCTGTAATCCCAGCACTTTGGGAGGCTGAGTTGGGCAGATCTTGAGGTCAGGAGATTGAGACCATCCTGACGAACACGGTGAAACCCATCTCTACTAAAAATACAAAAACAAAATTAGCTGGGCGTGGTGGTGGGCGTCTGTAGTCCCAGCTACTCAGGAGGCTGAAGCAGGAGAATGGCATGAACCCAGGAGGTGGAGCTTGCAGTGAACCGAGATCGCGCTGCTGCACTCTAGCCTGGGCGACAGAGCAAGACTCTGTCTCAAAAAAAAAAAAAAAAAAAAAAAAAAAAAAAAAAAAAAAAAAATCTTTACTTTCGGTTTATTCGGTTTTGTAAACAAGGTGTAGGTCTATTTTTATTGATTATGCACATCATGTGGTGGGATGGAAACTGCTATACTTTAGCTCTGAGAGCTTCTATATAATATTTTTGGTAATTTTCTTTGATTTATTTCTTCTCTTCTAGAACCTCAATATATCTTGACTTTTCTCATATTTTACATTTCTTTCTCTCTTTTAAAATTGCTAATATAACTTTCTCTTTTGATTGTTCCTTTTTCATAACACCATCTTATTTTAGTTATAACTTTTAGAACATTTTTTGGACTATTAAGAAGGTTTTTAAAAAAAGTTTTGTGTTTTTTTAACTCTATTATTTAATCTATATTTCTCTCTCTGTGTCTTCACTTGGTTTTTCTCTCATACTAGTTTCTTCACTCATATGCCTAATGATCCTTTGATGTCTACACAGATTTTTATATTACGAGAATTCCTTTGGCTATTGCTATAAAAGGATGCTTGCCAATAAATTTTTTCTCGAGTAGAATTTGTGCTTTGGAGCCCCTCGTGGTGAAACAGGTGTGTTATGAACTAACAGATTGCCATTTAAGATGAGCAAGTAGGAGTTAACTCTCAGACTACTGAAGCTCCAAGTCCCAGAAAGGGAGTGGCTTTCTGGGGATTAGACACCTAAGCCTTGCACCTTAAATGTCTCTATATATTTTATTAAATTTTACTATAGTAGAGATTTCTGCTTTAAGAAGACAAATAAAGCCTATTTTTGCTCTGAGGGCTGGTGAAGTAAAGGGGGATGAGGATGGTAACTGAGAGCTGTGCCATATATCTCATCTACAGACTTTCACCGAGTCCTATTTTGGGCTTCACTTTTTACTTTAGAATTCAGCTTTACCTGTTGACTCTGAGCTCAGTTTGCAACCAGCAGGATTCTTGCCAACAGGGTATATCCCCATCTTCTTGGTAGTGTCTTTGTAGTGTATTATGGGCTAGAGAATTATTTGTCTTTTTCATCTTCCCATGTTTCCATCCATATTCTTTCTTCTGGGAATTTATGGAAATTTCTCCTTTGCTGTTGACCACACATTTTCTGCTTTCTTAGCAGTTATAGGTTCACTGCCTAAACTGTTAGCTTATTTATTCATTCACTTATGTTTTAGTCTTTCATTTGGAGGATCTTCAAAATTTTAAGAATCAAATTTCTGTGCCCATTCTTCCATCTTGAATTAACATGTTTTAAACTGAAGAATATATTTTAATTCCATAGACATTCAGGAGAAAGAAATGGGCTTCCTTCCTGTTTGCCATGCCAACCTGCTTGTTTAGAAGAGTCAAGCAAACACAAGACACCTGTTTCACATCAGGTTCTTAATCGTTCACCTGCAATCACTTGAGCTAATGTTTGATTTAACCGCGTTGTGAAAATTGTAGTTTCTCCAAAAGCAAGAGTTCCTCATCTGCTGTAGCATTATGCACCTCAAGAACTGAATCACTGCCACAGACGACATCTGGATTCTGACAACACCGTGAGTATTTCTTAGAGAAAATATTGCAGTGAGCAGCTTTATATCTCAGTAAGGGCCGATATATCATAGAAACTGAATATAAATATAGAGAATGGCTGTTTTGTACAGGGTGATAAAAGGAATTCCATTTGGTCATGACAAGCCAAACGAACAATTTTTTTTTTTTTTTTTTTTTGCATAGCGTAATATTAGGTAGGAGCTTCAGGATGTCTCAAATAATTCCTACTTGGTTCCTGATGTCTAAAACTTCATCATCATTTAATTACAAAGCAGATAACCCTGAAAATGGTAGCATGAGGTTTTATTAGTTATTTGCACTTCATATGGATGAAGAAATTAGAAACAAATATGTACAATAATATGTAAACATGAAGGGGTGGAACCCGGAGTGGGGATGAGGTTACTCTTCCTAAAAGAGGAGCTGAGGGTCAGCAGTGGAGGGCACTAGAGGCCAACTCTACTTGATCGAATGACTTGGTTGTGCCCAGCATGTTAATTATTCCCATCACAGGCTGCCGTCTTGAGTCTACAGATCATATTCACATAGGCATGTCAGAGAAATGGGCAGAGAACTTTTGAAGCAAATTAATATCATTTTCTTGTGATGTACCTAGAATTATTTATTTTATAAAAGCAGTCAATATCTACAAAACATTTTATATATTATGCAATTTAAATGCACGTATTTTTATGGCACTCATTGTTGCATTAATAATGAATAGAGGTATCAATGTTGGAGAGAACTTGATGCATCATGAAAATAAGAGATCTCTCTATCTGGGAGACACATGATGTAATACAAGGAAATTACTCCCTATAAGTTACAACAATCTATTCTCTCTCTCTCTCTTCAATGTCTATTTGATGTCTTCTTTCCCCTTCAATCTCCAAACTCTCCTCCTCTATCCCCGTTCTCAGCTGAATTTTTTTTCTATGTCACTGAGAAAATAAAGTTGATCAGAAAACTTCCATGTTCGCACATCATTACATCTTCTTAATGACTAGCATCTGCCCCACAAACTCTTCCTCACTCAAAATTTAGCACAGATGGTCCTGTTTAGAGCCACCCCACTGCCTGGAAATTAGATAGCTCCATCATATCCTTCTTCTCCCTGCTCTCTCCTTCATTATCACCCCTTCACTTCTACTAGATCATTCCTGGTAGCACACAAGCTTGCTCTTATTCCTCGCCTCTTTAAACAAACAAACCTTCTTCTTGAAGCTACTAAATGTGCCAGCTACGCACTATGGTTCCTCTCCTCTTATTCTCCCCTAGATGTGCCACTCACTGGAATAAAGTGCTCATGTTAACATTGCCAATGTCCTCTATGTTGCTCAATCCAATGGTCAGGCCTCAATCCTCACCTCACTTGAACCTGAAGTAGTGTTTTACACAGGTGGTGACCCCTCCCCCTCCTTACCGTTTTTTCAGTTGGCTTTCTAGACACCACAATCTGTTGGTTTTCCTCCTACCATTTTTGTTGCTCATTCTCAGTTTTGTGCTCTCAATGTTAGGTGTTGCTTTAGCTTATGTTCCCCGGCAAGGAAATTACAGAGACAAGGACTTGCCTGCAGGTAGTTATTTTTATTAAGTGATTCCAAAGAGGAGTGGGGAGCCAAAATGAAAACTGAATCAGGGATGGAGGGAAAACCGAATGAAAGGTGATTTATTAAGTTGATTACAACTATTGTGAATAACTGAGGCTCAATCTTTCTGGGGCCTTTTTGAGAAACCAGAAGGTTTAGGTTTAGAAAATAAAACTAGTAGTGGCCCAGGCAACATGTAGATGAGGGGGATATTTATGTATTTCACAGATGAAGGGTTGCCTCTGCTGTTACCCGTACCTTAAATCTTCCTGGTATAAACATGCACTGAAATGGCTGAGGGGGCTACCACAGGCTCCCAAGTAGTGGCCAGAAAGAAAGCCCAGAGCGAAACCAGGAGATAACACAGTTCGGCTGATATAGGGAGCTGTGCGGCTATAGTTGCACAGCAGCTGGCTGCTACAGCAATGGCTGAATTAAAAAGGTCAACAGAGAGGATGTGATTCAGGGAGGGAAAGATACTAACACAAATGCACCAGAGCTTGTCCTTGAGTTCTTTTTTCTACCTGTGCTCATCCTCTTGTTGAGACCCATTCTGTGTCGGTTTTAAATACCATCCCTATGCTAACAACTTCCAAATGTGTAAATCCAACTCATACTTTTTATATACCCAACACCCGATGGGACCTCTATGTATTCAACAGGCATGCCCATCTTAACATGCCTCAAGTGGTACTTCCAACCTTTCCGTTTCACGCTGGCTTCACCATTTTAGGCACAATACATCTACTTCTCACCATCTCCCTCGTTACTGCCCTGTTTCAAATTGCCATCATCTTTGACCTGAAGTAGGGCAATTGTTCCTTAACTTTGCCATCATCTTTGACTGGAAGCATGGTTGCATTTGATGACATCTACTACATCTGCCACAATCTGTGTGAACCTCATCAAATGTAGACTCGGAGTTTGAGAATCTTTTAAAATCAGCATAAAACATGTAAACTGAGACTGTTAGAATGTTCCAGCTCTAAAATGTTATCATTACTATTTCATAAGGCTAAGCTTGGTGAAAGTTTTCTATATTTCCTTGAAATTGTGAAAGTTATTGAAACAGTATATTTCTGAATGTTATATTTGGCTTAGAAATCTATACTTCAGTGAACTAAATAAAAGTGAACTATTATTTTGGGTATGTCATTAAGAAATGAAACAAGCCTCTTTAAATGCTATAAAATAAGCTTCACGTAAAGGTTCTAGGCTCCTTTGTAGAAAACAAAATCTACTTTGTAAAATGTAATTTTAAAATAATTTAAAATGCATTTTTAGATGTTATGGACCAAATTTGCCAATATCTTCTATTAGACTTTCAGCAATAAACAGTAATGAACTGAGATAAATTCATCTCATGTATCCAGTTTAGTATTAGAGTGGTGAATGTTTCCAAAATGCTCAATGGCAAAGAAATGAAATGTTTTCCTGAGTTTTGAGGGGCTTTATAAAGTTTACCTGTGCCTGTTTTGATATTCTCTCTAGAAATTATCCTCTCATTATGAGTTTCACAAAACATTTCTTTTTTGAATCACAATTGCTTCAACTAAATGATGACATATTGTGTACTTGAAAAACGTAGAGAATAGATATTAAGTGCTCCCACCACACAATAATAACTATGCAATGTAATGCATTTGCTAATTATTTAACCATTTCACAATATATGTATATTTCAAAACATGATGTGATACATGAAAAAAACATACAATGTTAGCTCTCAGTCTTAAAGAAACTAACACATTTCATTTCATTTTTACTTTTTAACTTGTATTTTAAGTTTGGGGGTACAGGTTTGATGTATAGGTAAACATTAACAAGTTCAGGTTTGATAATGGGTAAAGTAGAGTCATGGGGGTTTGTTGTACAGATTATGTTTCACCCAAATATTAAGCAATTAGTAACTCATTAGTTATTTTTCCTGATCCTCTCCTTCTTCCCACACTTCATCCTCTGGTAAGCCCCAGTTTCTGTTTTTCCCCTCTTGGTGTCCATGTGTTCTCATCGTTTTAAACGATGTGCCTGAGCCTGAGCATGGTGCGACAAGAGTCATTGTGAATTTCAGTTGACCCTTTATCCTGACAGCTTTCTAACAAGTGTGTAACTGTGGTGAGTAAACACACACATATTGAGTCATTGCAGTAGACTTTTATTTTTTTGCTATATGTTCTCTTTTGAATCGTGTCTAAAATTGTGCTCATACAGTTGTTTAATCTGAGTAAGAAAAAGAATTCCCAAATTCTCAAGGGAAAAAATGAATATCACATTAATGCCAAGAATAATGTTTGTAAGAATTATTCTTTATATAGCTTAGTTGTGTTGATTAGTTAGTTTTTCAGCTTCCCTTGGTTCACCCAGAATCATGTTATAGGCCAGTCATAGTTTACTACTTTACTTTAGCTATTATCATTGTAGGCAAATAAATTTCTCACTACATGTATGTTTTAAAAATGCTCTTTCTACAGTAATGACTCTCTGTTTAGTATGACTTCCGAAGTAAGTAATTTGAACACTCATGCACTATGAACAGAATACTTAATGATGCTACTTTCCTTTTGTTTTGTTTTGTTTTGTTTGTTTTTGAGATGGAGTCTCACTCTGTCACCCAGGCTGGAGTGCAATGGTGCGATCTCGGCTCACTGCAAGCTCGGCCTGCCGGGTTCACGCCATTCTCATACCTAGCCTCTAGTGTAGCTGGGACTACAGGTGCCTGCCACCATGCCCAGCTAATTTATTTGCATTTTTAGTAGAGACGAGGTTTCACCATGTTAGCCAGGATGGTCTCGATTTCCTGACCTTGTGATCCGCCTGCCTCGGCCTCCCAAAGTGTTGGGATTACAGGCATGAGCCACCACGCCCAGCCCGATACTACTTTCAATAATGTGTCCTTGGCCTTAGTATTATTTCAAAGACAGAGAAAAATAGAGACTATATATTTGAACTGCTAAAATTCCATGATCAGCTGAAAATGGTTATAAAATTAAGTATATTTAAAGAAATTTAATGAATTTTTATTAAATCAAATAGACAATATGAGACAAGAGAACCAATACTGTTAATACCATTCTACAACAGTTTGGATAAATAACATTTGTTTTGATAAGGAGTGGGTCCATCTCTGCGGGTTTCTAAGATGTTTCCTTGTTAAAAACAAAACAAGAACACACATTTGAAAGTAGCAGTAACTGTTTTAGAATATCAGGGTACCCCTTGGAGTATGACGGTTATAGTATACTAAGTGCCATCCTTATAGTCCCACACAGATAATGCAATTTATAAAGCCTTTATTGGTCTTTAGTGAATATCCTACACACTGGGAGAATATGGCTACACATATTTTTATGTCTGCTGAGCTTCAATAAGGATGGACCTATGTAAGTTTAATATAAAAATATATGTATTTCTCATTTGAATACTCCACATGGTATGAGATCATGCATTTATAGTTCCCTAATGTGCCACCTTACTGTTTCAGCAAGATTTATGGATTTTGTAAAATGTGTTAGACTGAGACCTTTCACTGTAATACTTAAACCTAACATGCTGTGGTACAGTAGCAATTCTAATATCTCTTCAAGTTAACAGTGCGTAGAATAGTGCTAAAGGAAAGGCATGATCTAATGCCTCTAGTGTTGACGGATATTTTTCTAAGAGCTTTAAAGGCTCAGAATACTATGTTTTATTGTGAGCTCATTTTAGTTCCCAATAAAGTGATAATGTAAATATTTTACTAAGCATATACATTTACTTGTTGCCAATATAGCATGAAAATAATTAGTAATGAGCTTGATGCATTTGGCATTAAGACACTTCCATGATGAAACTTTTAAGATGCTTAAGTATTTAGGCAACAAAAAGCAGATGAGTAGGGCATAACAAACACATATAAATGATATGTTTATATAATGTATTTAATTTTAGATTTTGAAAAAATATAGTTTATCCTTGTGAATATTGTTATTTTTGATTCAATGTGAGAGTAGATAGTCTTTGAATAGACTTTTTATAGCTTCTTTCTTCCAGATCTCTAAGTACAAATTAATTTTAAAAAGGGTATACATATGTTAGCAGAAAATGTGTCCTCCTTTCCAAGTAAAAACTAATCCAACTAATTAAAATAACTGGAAAAATTGGACTAAACCTGGTTTTCTGAATGGATTACTGCTTTTCTTATATTCTGTTGAATTAGAGTAGTCTTTAAGAATTTCTGATTCACCTTCAGGAAGTAATTTTGTGAGATGTTTTCACCATATTACATCACATTTTAAAGATGTATATGCAGAAGCAGAGTATGGAAGGGTTCTCTTTATCCTTGCTGCCTCTATTCATTATTATGACGTTCAACCCCATTTTTCTGTATTTGTGAAGATCTACAGTTGTTCCAATCTCATGCAATTTTCTTCCTTTTATATTTGCGAGCTCTGATGCCATCAAAATGTACTGCATAACAAGAGACAAGACTTATCTGTATAAATGACCACTCTTGGTAAATACACATCTGGGAAGAATATTTACGGCATATGCTTTTATAATGCAGTTTTTCACTGGGTCTGCATTCTAGTGACTTCTCATTTAGAAAGTGTTTCATGGCCACCCTGCAACCGTGTAATTGGAGGATGATAAGAAAATTTGCAGTGGTTCACCTTTTTGTTGTTGTTGTTCATTTGTTTAAAATTACCCAGAGAGTGTTCTTGTTTGTGGGGTGGGGGTGGGAATCAATTAATTTTGACATATGTCAGATTTCCCTAGAGAAAAGATGAGTATCTGCCAGCTGACCGTTAGTCCTTTCCAATTGCTTGTTTCCTTGCAGAGAGAAAATTAGAGATCTGTAATAATTGGATAAAGTCTGCTTCCTGGATAACCTACTGTCTTGTCTGTGGTCTCTTGGTTTAAGGAGTAGAAACAAACCCAAATTCGTGGTACGGTCTTGTTATTTAAAGGATTTAGGGCAATAGCTCAATCAGGTGAAATGCGCTTGGCTTATTAGAAACCATATACTATGTTTTACTGTGTGCTTTCCTCATTCCTCATCTCTATATGGCAGAAATCATGTTTTTGTGTGCCTACATTCTAATATTTCACATATTGTATGACACATTGAGGGTACTGAATAAATATGTGGTGAGTCTTCCTAAGCATCAGGTACTATCTAATGTTTTAGGGATACAGATGGGAAAGAACAAACTACATCTGCCTTTAATGAGCCTTGCTTTTTGACATTTAAAGAAAAAGAAAGAAAGAAAGGGAGCCCAGGGAAGAAGGAAGCTCAAGGATCAAGGCTGATACTTGTGAGTCTGCATCTTCTCTCATCTCTCCTTTTCTATAACCATTCATCAGCCTGGTATTTATTTGTTACTCATTCACTACCAAATATTTGTGGACCACCACTAGATGGGAATTAAGTCATGAACAAAAAAGTATAAAAGCAGTAAATAATTCATTAGAGAAGCTATGCATAAATTTATAGGGGATATGTGCTAGATGAAGACTAATCTGGCAGAGAACAGATCTTGGAGAGCTCTGCAAGTGAAGTGAGGGAGTTTGCCTTTCCTTTGCTATTGATCATGAAAACTACCTAGTTCCTAGTCTTTTAGATCTCTCCTTCCAAAAATAAGTGTTTTCTGTATGCTTAGTGTTAGTTAAAATTCTAAGGAAAGAATAGGATTGATCACTGACAAACCAGTGAATTGAATCTTTGTAATTCAATCACCCATGATTGTATGAATACAAGGGAAAAGGGGAGTAACAAATATTCACATGGAATATAAATGGCGACCCAAGCCTTACTCTTCAGCAGTTTGTGTAAAGGTCAGTAAGACAATGTGTTAGGGCTGAGTGTGTACCACCAGACCTTCCTTTAGAATGTGCCCAACTTTTTTCTTATTCGTTGGTGAAACTTTTGTGTTGAGACTTGCAGGCCTTTACAAAGAGATCATCAGCGATCATCAGCATATTTTCATCTAGTGTTTCATATCTGAGGGCAATTATTATAATTTATTTAATATGAAATTATTTGACTAGAAATGGCATTTAAAAAAATATCACAAATATATCTCAAGCATCCATCTTGTTACAGCACAAACTCTCCTTGCTTTAGATCCAAAAGAAAGACAGGAATTATAGAGCCTCCATCGTTAAAATTCAGTGACCTTATTTCTTACTAGAAGTGAGAGTAGAGGAAAGCTTGGGAGTGGGTCTTGAGAAACAAATATTATTTGAACTTGAAGATTTGGTGAAATTCGGGGAGCAAATCCTTAAAGAGATGTTCCTAATTTGAGAAAGTATATTGATATTTAATGAAAAATCTTTAAACAATTGGGGATTGTTTCCAGAACAATATTAATCAACAACTTTAAGAAGTTGTAATTAAGTTACTAGTGTTTTCTCAGGCCCACCTGGTATTGTACTATTTGCTTAGATAGCTTCTGTTTCCGTTTTTCCCTTCCAATCACTCTTATTGATTAATCAGACTGAGTTCAACCTATGATGTATATTATTTTAGCCCAATTTAAAAAATCTGAATATTGATAGAGGTGGCAATCTAACTCTGAGGTGATACATCGATACTTGACCTCTTAGATTTGTGGCATCATTAAATGGTCTCCATACCCAAGATATGGCAAAAAGCAAGGCACATTAAAGGCAGATGTAGTTTGTTCTTTCCCATCTGTATCCCTTAAACTTTAGACATTACCTGATGCTTAGTGAAGATTCACCAAATATTTATTCAGTACCCTCAATGTGTCATACAATATGTGAAATATTAGAATGTAGGCATACACAAAAGCCTAATTTCTGCCATATAAAGATGAGGAATGAGGGAAGCTACAATTTCTTGAATATTTACTATATTCCTAGGACTATTCTAAGTGCTTTCATATCATTTCAGTTAATCCAGACAACAATTTTATGAGCTTTTGACACTTAAAAAGAACTGCTGTTTTCTATTTCTCTCCTATGTGATTTCAAAAGAGAAGGTGGTAGAATCTATATTTTGTTTATACCAAACTGCATATTTCTGTTATATTTTTAACAAGATACAGTTATTGCATTTTTGAAATCTCTTAGAGTTTTACAAAGATAAAAGCATATTAGAAAGAACTTCTATCATTTGATGATATATGCTTTACAATTATATGGATCAGGACACAGAAATAAATACCAACTGAATAAGGTTTTACATAACAACTTATTACAAAGTGAATATATAACATTTGATGAATTTTCTAAAATACAAAAAAAAAGTTATCTGTTCATGGAAGAGGATATTTGTGATAAATTTAACTTTTTTTCTCCAACCAGTCCCAGGCTTGCTTACTTTGTAAAATTAATGGGAATGCACTTGCATAGGATTATTTTTTAAAGAGAGATAAACATGTCTTTCAGAAAACTGTACTACTGCAATTTTTTTTTCTTTTGTTAAGAAATAGCTTATGGTAAAGGGATTCCAAGCATTGGCAACATAATTTTTATTTATTTTTTTGAGACAGAGTCTTTTGCTCTGTCGCCCTGGCTGGAGTACAGTGGCACAATCTTGGCTCACTGAAGCCTCTGCCTCCCGGGTTCAAGCGATTCTGCTGCCTCAGCCTCCCGAGTAACTGGGACTACAGGCGCCTGCCACCACACCCAGCTAATCTTTGTATTTTTAGCAGAGACGGGGTTTCACCATATTGGCCATGCTGGTCTCGAACTCCTGACCTTATGATCTGCCCACCTCGGCCTCCCAAAGTGCTGGGATTACAGGTGTGAGCCACTGCACCCAGCCAGCCAACATATATATATATACAAAAATTACATATATATATATGTAATTTTTTTTTTAATGTGGAGGGAAAAATGACAACAGGATTGAAATTCATGTAATTTCACCAAAAAGAAATTATTTAAAGCTTTCTTCTTTCACATGGATACAGTAAGAGTTTTCCCATTAGAGAGTAGCTAACCTCCACAGTAGCACTGATGTTTACAAATGCAGGAGATTTTTGTTAATCACATTGGACGATTTTAATTACATCCTTTCAGGTATATAAAATGTTACCCTATTCCTGCAAATCCTCCCAATGTCTGTTTAAAAAGAAAACTTGCTCAGCATTGGAAATATTTTCAAAATTTAAAAATTGTTCTAGACCTTTGGGATTTTAAAAATACATAAAGCATGTTTTTTATTGAACAAAGCATGACAATTTGTAGACCATGTAGTGTAGCAGCAAAGGTGGCATTCACTGTTCAGCTGACACAGTGAATGGGTCCATCAAGTTTCTTTGAATATGTTATGGAGCTTTTGAATATCTGAAAAAACATTTCTTTGAAACGATCAGACAACTGTTTGATAGGTTTTTCTTATTTGTTAAGATTCAGAAGCTCTATTTTTCTCAGCATGCAGTGCTGAGCACAATGGGCAATGTTGACTAGTCTTTATTTAGATACGCTGGAAGAGCATTAGTTTTCCTTGGGAAGCCATGCACATGCAAAATTAATTGAGGAAACCAACTGATTTTTCTTTCCCAGCTGCAATTCAAATGACTCAGGTGTAATACAGTGCAGCTGAGAAAAGTCAAGCTATACAAAGCCCAGCATTAAACAGTTGCCACTCACAGAATAAATTGTTGATTGTCAAATCATCATTAAGAAAATCCACAATTTCCAAAGGTAAATTTAAAAACTCCATCCTTTCCTGCAGACCACTGCCCAACTAATAGATTTAGAGTTGAAACAACAGATTTCAAAATTCTGATTCATTTCATTCTCAGTGTGAACCTGTTTTCAGGAAAGTTGTTTTCTCAGTAATAACATTGGTCATCCTAACAAGTCGAATGACAATTTTCCAGGGGAAGGATTTTCCAAACAATAGTTTCTCTGCTTTAAAGTGATGTGAAGCAGTAAATGTTTAAGAAACATGATATTTTGGATGAATTAGGTAAAGCTTTTTTTTTTTTTCTCTTTCATGCATAGCTCATGCTCCACTAATCATCAAAAATGACATTTTGTCAAAAACTATTGAAAATTTATTGAGTTCTTTATAGTATTCAAAATAACATTCCCTTTTGTGGAGTTATTCACATTGTTCATTGAGCCTCAAAATTGTTTTTAATCATCTGATTAAAAACAAGGTTTTTAATCTTACAAGGTACAAGGTCTGTCTGTAGTAATCACATGTCTGCACTTAACCAAGACCCGAAGGATAAGATCTACTATTATCTCCTTTAATCTTATTTTGTGTGTCTTATTCACACAGCACATACTTGAATAATCTGCTGCCCAAAGTGAGGTCAAAATCGTTCTTTCGTTTCATTGGTTTTGTTCTTTAAATCTGTTTATTAACCCATCACAGTTTTGTTTTTCAAGTCCCTCAAGATATGAACTAATTTTCCACTCAAAATATTGCTTATGTCATAATAAATCAGACTGTGTTCACTGATAGTTAGTGAATAATACATTTCAAATGAACTGAACATTCAATTCATTGTATATAGATCAGCATCTTTGCAATTTCTTAACAATTCAGAAAAAAAAATTGTTTTCCTTTGACTTCCCATAAGTTTGACTAACTTGACCAATACAATAATTTACTAAGAGTTTCTGTGACTTATGATTTGGTTGCAAAGAGTTAAAGACCAAATGCTACATTCTCAGACATGATTCACAAATACATTTCAAGGACAGTTTGGAAACCGTTGAGGGGATGAGACTCTTTATAGTAAGGGAATTAGGACACATTAGGATCTGGGTTTGTTTCATTTTTAGAGAGAATAGTCAAGAAAGTCCTCTGCCAGGAAACATGTTCTTTCTCCCTAAAATAACTTGATTTCTGGAGAGAAAATGAATAGAAATTCTATTGTTCAGAAACTTGGTTAAAAGGTGAACCTCAGAACCACTCCATACGCCAAGGGAATGCTTTTAGTATTGCTTCCTGAAGTCAACTAATGGATTGAAAAGGGACTGGGAAAAGTAGTCACCAGGGGAAGCCTGATGACGGGCAGCTGCAGCTGCACCAGTGCCAAGCACTGACCATTTAGGACAAAGAGGAGCATGTGAAGATGCACTGGGGGCATCAAGAGCAGTAGAAGTAGCAATAGAAGTGCCTCTTTCTTCCTCCTAGAAAAAAGGAATAGAAAAACGTACAGAAGAATGGAAGGAAATGTGTAAGGAGAAAATAATAAAACACACAGTAAAGAGAGATTGATGGAATGGGATGGCAGAACACTGTAGGGTGTTTCACAAAGGGAAGCAAAGCTCAAATAAAAATGAAAATTATTGGATGGTAAGCCTTTGTAGAAAATGATCACACACATACATTCACACATACAAACACATGACAAAAAGGGACAAGGAAGGAACTCAAGAAGATAATAAATATAATACTGAGACACTGATCAAATAATTTCCTGCATGACTGAGAACTGATGGACAGCATGAAACACCTACTTATATGATATGCTTGTAAATCAGCTATTTGGTTAATACAACAATAGTGGGTGCAATTAGCAATATTTCCTTTTAAAAAATACTTTAATATTAAAGAGGTCAAGTCTACTTGATATGTTTTCATGTTAAGAAGGGCCCTACTCAGGTACTGCTTGAAACCCTGCCCTATTCATATTTCCTGAGAATCAGTGCAGCATGCGAGATGGAGCGTGACTTTGGAGTCAGGCCGACCTATATTTTGCTGTAGGTTAGCTGTGTGGCCTGAGGTGAATGACCTAATTTTTATGGCTTTAGTTTCCTTTCATGCAACATGAGAATCATAAACTCTGTTTTAGGGAATTGTAGGAATGACAATAGGCAACATCTAAAGAAGTGCTACGGCATACCAGAAGCTCAAAAATGGAAGTTTCTATTGTTTCTGTTGTTGTTGTAGTTATTGTTATAATCATTGAGAGAGATTATTTAATATCACCCTTTAGTAAGGCTTCAGACAGAGTAGGTAGAATATGAAGTAGTTTTAAAATTATGATTAGGATGTAAACTCCCAGAGAGGGGGCACAAAAATTTTTGAGTAGAGAAAGAAACATTGGAAAAGACACCAGAGTGGAATCCATATGGAAAACGTCAGTTTGGTTCATTTGGCCATTTGGAGGCAAGACCAAAGACCTCACTCTGAAACGCATTATGCATATTTCACTTCCGTATGGATTGCTGAACCTTCAGTTGCACTGCAGTGCTTATAATAGGTCTATGGTCTGCATGTTTTATATTCTTGTGGTGATTTTTCATTCTAAAGAATTTGCTGGAAGCAGTATGTAAATGCAACCTCTTTTGTATTGTCAGGGTCTGCCTGTTTCTTACAAGCCAGAGTGAAAATCTACACCAAAATATCACTTGACTTCAAAGAACAATCATTTTTCACTTATTTGTATCAAGGGACAGTGAACATTTGTGAAAGCGTCTACTTTATTTTCAAAATACAGCGGGTTGTATTTTGCAATCCTCTGCATATATTTGTAAAGCTGCAGATAGGCTTAGAACCTTCCAAAATGAGGGTCTTTTGATGAGCATGACTTCTAAATTGCAGGTGGAACAGATGCCCCAGAAGGGGACATGATTTTTCACTAACTGGGACAAATTGGCTAAAAGCAAATCTTGGAATTGTGATGGCTTTGTAAATAGGCTGAACTGAAGCAAGGATTTTGAGATTAGATTAATGCCAGCCTTAGCTGGAATAATGTGTGCTCTTGAGTATCTGCAGCTGTGAAATCACTACAACATGCTCTAGTTGAATGTGATTTTCTTGCCCTGATCCCTGGTACACTTTAGCTCAAACAGATATCCACATGTAGAAATAGGTCACTCAGGGGAAAATGTGTATTTCTTATACCCTCAAAGGGCTTTAGATTTACATATCAGCAATGGCTTACCATGAAACTCAGAGAAAATACTGTATTTCCATCTGTAGCATGAAGATTGTTGACATTTAAGGGGAAACTACACATTTTCACTTTTAGCAACACTTAGGAAAAAAACCATAAACAGCATCTCGTAAAGGCCAATATTTGGTTCATATTTTTTCTCATCAGCTGTTTGCTAGAAGAGCAAATGATTAGAATGTAGGTCCAAGTACATCTTTTACCCTCTAGAAAAATGTCATAATCTTAGCATACATTGAAAAAAGAAATACTAATGTTTCAGGTTAGCAAGGGTAGGAGAAGGTACTAATGTATTATGTGAGGGGGAAATGATACGGATTTTTCTTGACTGAAAACCAGCTGAGTTTATGACAATGAAATGAATTCTTTATAGAATGCTCACTTTTCATTGAGTTGGATTTTAAGCTTTTGAAAATCTAGAATTCTGAGCTAAAACGATAGTCAACAACACATGGAATAATTTCACAAACATAATAGTGAGAAGCCCGACACAAAAGAATATATATTATATATGAAGTTCAAAACAGGAAAAAACTAATCCAAGTTAGAAGTCAAAAGATTGATTCCCTTTGACAGGTAGAGCAGACTGGCAGGATGCATAAGGGGGCTTCTGGGGTGCAGATAAACTTTTGCTTCTTGGTCTGGCGCTGGTTACATAGGTGTGCCACTTTATAAAAAATCCATCAATCTGTATACTTATAATGTTGTACCTCTCTGTACTTTGTTATGCCTCAGCACAAAGATGTTAATAACTTGGTTCTGTAAAACTCTCTCTTGATCTACTTCAAGGGTGAGTCCTATGGCTATGAGAATGTATCAGTGGTGGTATGGCACTGTGACTGATAAGCACTGCAAGTTCTTATGGTGCCAAAGATGCTCGCATTTCGAAGGCTCAGCATCTTCTTTAGCAGGAGTCCATCAAGTGTGCATATTAATAGAGCAAAAAGTCCATAAGTAACTAGGACCAAATAAACCGATCACAGGGTAAGCTTAGGGGGCATTTGGGAAATTGTACTAGCTTTTTCTTAAAGCCAGAATTTCATATATTTTTCCTTAGAATCACTACAAGGTAAGAATATAAACATCTGTATCAGAAGAAACATAATGATTCTTACCTAAAATAATGTAATTATAGTAAGAGCATTATTGGGAGGCAAGCTCTTATTCTATACTATTTTTGGTGCCAAAATGAAATGAAAACTTATTTTTAACCAAGAAATATTATATTCAGGGAACAGAACCGTCCTTTGGAAGCATGAGGCATAATTTTATTTGCAATTTGCCCATTTCTTTACCTACAGGGACTACTTTCCAGTTGTCATTGTTCACAGATGCGAAGAGATCTTATGTCTAATTCAGTACTTTGTACATCTGTCCAGAAACACAAAACCAGACCCCCATTTTACATTATGGGAGAATCAAAAGCAGTTCCAGAGCATAATACTGATGCTTTTCTACATATGAGGGAATTTTCTCAGCACGATAAATAGGACCCTCTTTAACATCAGCCAGACCTAAGTCGAAGTGCTGCCTTTACTACCCCAAAAAAGGAGAAAGTCACTTATGTTTTTTTTTTTTTTTCTTTCTGTAAAACATCTACTTCCTGGAATTTTTCTACTGTTTAAATGAGATAATATCTATAAAACTTGTTTAAAAAGTTTTCCCCATATTATTTGGTAAATATTCATGAATATACTACTACTATTGCTACTACTGCTGCTAATGACAATAATAATAATAATAATAAATTAGTAGTAGTAGCTAACATATGTGCCAAACTATTACTAGTGTTACTAGTATTACTAGTGTTATTAGTATCCTCTTTACATAATAGTGGTGGTGGTAGTCGTATGCACATTTACAACTCGATTCCAACTTCAAATCTGAAATCATATAACTTATGCACTCAATTCTACCTCTTGCAAGCAGACATCTGTATATAAAACACAATTCCCTAACCTCATAATACTCAGCTCTTTTAACCTTTTCCCAAACTTTCCTTGCATAGATTTGTTTCTTTTTCAATTTTCCCTGTTATAAATATTAAAATTTTAGGTACTAAAACATTTCCCCTTTCCTTCTTTTCTGAGAACTCACTCCTTCAACAAATAGAAGGCGTGTTCTCATATGCCTCTTTTCTGCTGGCCATAATGCTAGGCAATGGTGAATAAGGTGGACAAGGTACCTGTTCTCATGAGACTTAATGTTCCAGTGTGACAGGAAGAATATAAATAAGTATAGAAAATAATTGCTGATTTTGATAGTTTCTATGAAGGAAACCTGCAGGGTAAAGTGAAGAGGAGCAGCAGGTGGCAGGAACCACCTTAGATGCTTAAGTTGGGACAGGTATCTCTGAGGGGATGACTTCTGTGGTGAGATCTGGATAAATTACTTCAAGAACACATCTCAAAGCAATTCTCTACTATGAAGTAACAAACCTTTCTATTTAATGAGAAAGAAAATGAAAGTTTGAGAATGGTTAAATCATAAGAATTGAAAGTTATTCTTCAGTGCAATGCATAAATAACTCATTAAAACATTTTCATGTGAGTTAATTCATTTAATCTACATAATAATCTAAGGAAATAAATCATAGGGCAAGTATTACTGTTTGTCCCCCAACCCTAACTTTATAGATAACAAAACCAAGACCCTGAGAGTAAGTACTTTTCCAGTTTTCCACAGCTAGTGAGCAATTGAAGTGAGATGTAAACATTGTCTCTTGATTCTTGATACTAAGACTTATTTTCTCTAAGGGATGTATAGACTGACCTTTGTAGGATGTGATTTTAAAGGAATTTTCAGAGTGCAACCTACACTGTGTGTCCTGCATTTAGTTGGTCTTTTTATCTTTTCCTTTCTTTCTATCCTGTGCTATTCCCATTCCCTATGGCCAAATCCAATTCTTCTCAGACCATTATCACTACCTTTGTTAGAGGAAAAATTCAGGGGATATAAATACACAGTCATTATAAAATGAGTTCTGATGACCTTTTAGTATTTGTTGTGTATGAACTGTAAGCAGCAGTTAAAGATAAAAAGGAATTGGCATTGAGCCTTCTTAATTATTGTTCCTGTTTCAGACCTTTAATATAGCTTTGGCTCTTGCTGACACATCTAAATGAGGTTTACAGAACCTGGAGCTGAGAATTCAGTGCTCATTAACAGAGAGATGACAGGACGGCGGCGTTTTCTTTTTTGCCCTTTTAGAAAAAGAAATCATCATGGATCTCAGATTTATATGTTTTATTTTACATGTGGATTACCTTCTGATTTGGAATTATTGTAAGTGTGCTCATCTAGAGGAAAGTCTAAAATAGGTTCATGAAAGCAAGAAAAAAGAATGAAGGCTGTGCTTTGTTGGGCTTTCTGAATTCTGTAAGACATAACTGATGTGACTAGTATCAGAACTCAACACACCATTGTAAATTATGCTATCCAAAGAGGGTTGAAAAGCAGAGGTTCACAACCTGGGTGAATTCCATCTCCATGGATACCACGGTCATCATCATCCCGACTGGTTGCAGGTCTTTAACTGGTCTTCTGACCTCTAAGGTCTTCTCATCTTGAACTCACCTATACATCGCTGCCAGATTTGACTTCTGAAAGGGGCAGCTTGGGTTATATAGTATCCTCCAAATTTGTTTTTTTTGAGACACAGTCTTGCTCTGTTGCCCAGGCTGGAGTGCAGTGGCGTGATCTCAGCTCACTACAAGCTCCACCTCCCCTAGGTTCAAGTGATTCTCCTGCCTCAGCCTCCCATGTAGCTGGGATTGCAGGCGGGCACCACTACCATGTATGGTTATTTTTTTAAAAAAACTTTTAGTAGAGACAGGGTTTTGCCATGTTGGCCAGGCTGATCTTGAACTCCTGACCTCAAGAGATCCACCTGCCTCGGCCTCCCAAAGTGTTGGGATTATAGGCATGAGCCACCGTGCCCAACCAATAACCCCCGAATTCTGTTGCGGGTGGCCTATTTAATAATGAATTATATATAAACTCTTTCTACTTGTTATTTATTAGTTTTTAAATTATGATGTTAGAGTAACTAAGTCAACTAGTTAATAACAAAAGGCAAATAGAAGGTTAGTAGGTTGCTTAGCATGATGTAGTTTGCATATTTATTGGGTGTGAAGTTCTCACTTAATCAACTTTTACAAGAAATACCATGGTGGCTGTGTTTCTGCTAAAATTGGGATTATGGCTTCCTGATAACCCCTCCCCCTCCCCGCTAAAATGTGTGAAAACTGACTTCTTGTCTTGTGTGTGGAATAGAACATGGGGAACAATAAAAAGGCTTATTGCAAGACACACATAGATAAGAAGCTGAATTCCAGGGCAAAGAAAATGGAAAATGATATTATAACTCAGCTAAATATGGTGGCAGTTTCTTAGCCAGCAGAGTAGACAGACTCTTTAAAATGTATTAACAGAAAACATATACCAAAAATCTGAACTTCGGACAGTGACTAAGAGAGTAGGAATTCTTTGTAGTAAGGAGCTTGATGTAAAGAAACAATTATCCATGCATAAAATCTTGTGAAGTAAAAAAGCACACAGAGGGCCAGAGAAGGATCATCAGGACTTAGGTTCTGCAAGAAGAACAGCTCACGGCAGAATAAACAGAAGGGACAATTTCCTGACCATGCCCACTTCCTATCATTAACCTGTTCTTCAGTGAGAAGAATTATAAACAGATGTTGGAACTGCACGTTGTAGTCGTTTTTGTGTATAACTGATGTTTACATTTACTCTATAGTTCTTATTTCGGCCATTCTCAACTCTGTTCTCATGCACTTGAAATTCAGAGGATGAATACAAATATGGTTATGACTAGATAATTTGCTTAAAGCGTGTGAACACAAAGTAGACAAATTAAGGACACTTCATGCTTGTTACCTTCTCAGAGTTTATTTACATGTGAACTGAGCTGGATGTTACAAAGGCATTCTCAGTTTAGTATCCTGTTACTTTACTGGATGATAGATATTATTAGGGGATCCTCATATCTCAGTATTTGAAAGGGTCTCCTAATACACAGCAATGATCTTACTTTCATACTTCATTCTAACATGGTGACCAGGAGAATTAGCAAATGTGGAAAATGCTATAAGGAAATACTCAGTTAAAAATAAATCGGCAGTGAATATGAATATCCTTGTCCTGACTTTCAAAACCTCAAAAAGTCAAGGCCATTTGAAAATTTGTTCACTGAATAAACAGTTATTAGCATCACATATGCCACTCACTGTGCTTGGTCCTAAAGAAATTTAGATAAAAGGAAATAGAGTTACTGTCTCTGAAAAGGTCAGGTGCTAGTTGGAAAGCATGTACGCAAATAAATAAAATAATACAAGGGATAGATAAAAAGCTGTTCATTATATTCTGATAATTCTTCTAGGGCAGATTGGGGAGGGATTGGTAAATTCTTCAGGAGTAGATGAAGGACTTTTGAGTCTTAAAGAGTGGACTCAGGAAAGGCATTGGAGAATGAAAGAAAGCAACATGGTAAAGTGTGGATGACTTACACACACACACACGCACACACACACACTTAAAATATAGTTTTACCTAGTTGGTTGCAATGGTCTACATGTTTGTCCCCCCTAAAATAATATTTTAAATCCTAATCTCCAAGGTGATAGTATTAAGAGGAGTGGCTTTAGAGAGGTGATTAGGTCATGAGGGCAGATCCTTTATGAATGACATTAACTCCCTTATAAAAGAGATCCTAGAAGCAAGGCACGGTGGCTCATGACTGTAATCCCAGCACTTTGGGACCCCGGTGGGCGGATCACGAGGTCAGGAGATCAAGACCATCCTGGCTAACACAGCGAAACTCCATCTCTATTAAAACTACAAAAAATTAGACGGGCGTGGTGGCGGGCGCCTGTAGTCCCAGCTACTCGGGAGGCTGAGGCAGGAGAATGGCGTGAACCTGGGAGGTGGAGCTTGCAGTGAGCCGAGATTGCACCACTGCACTCCAGCCTGGGGGATACAGTGAGACTCCATCTAGAAAAAAAAAAAAGAGAGAGAGAGAGAGAGATCCTAGAGACCGAGCTAGCCAGCCCCTTTCTCCACACGAGGACACAGCTAGAAGTCACCTTCTGTAAGGAATGGACTCTCACCAGACACCAACTGCTGGAGCCTTGATCTTGGACTTTCCCGTCTCTAAAACTGTGAGAAATAAACTTTCATTGTTTATGAGATACCCAGTTTGGGGTATTTTGTTACAGCAGCCCAAAGACGTTGGTCTGATCCTTAGACCATTCAGAGGTCAGGATCACCTCTGACATATGTTGAAAAGGCAAATTTTCAGATAATCACATCAGACTTCCTAGATTGGAGTCCCTAAGAGCTAACTTTAAAATATATCATTGTAACCAGACTCCGAGTGATTCCAATGCCCACTGTAGATGGTGAATGAGCATTCTAGAAGCTAAAACTAGTTCCATGTAACAGGTGCCTCTGTGGAATTTCACAAGTCATAGGACCGTTTTATCTTAGGTATGTCATACTGGCAGACAGACCATATTGAGCTCATAGACATCCAAGGTGAAAAATGCCAGGACCTAAAGATCAAGTCGTGGAGTTTTCTAGGAATATGGGACATGTAGTATTCATGACTTGGGACTCATTTTCAATATGCCACCAGGTTTTCCCTAAGTGGATTGGAGGGTGTTGAAGGATGGTGCATAACTCTTCATAGAAGAAAGTTCTACTGGAAAGAGGAAAATCATGTAGAATAAAAAATCATTTTTCTTTTAATTTTTATTTAATTTTTATTTTAGTTCATGTGGGTACATGTGTAGGTTTTTTATATAGGTTAACTTGTGCCATGGGGGATTGGTGTACAGATTATTTCATCGCTCAAGTACCTGATAATCATAATATTGCCAAGTATCTGATAATTAGGTACTAACCATAGTACCTGATAGGTATTTTTTCTGATCATCTACTTTCTTACACCCTCTACCCTCCCTCAAGTAGGCACTAGTATCTGTTTGCCTCTTCGCGTCCATGTGTCATTATTTAGCTTCCGCCTATAAGTGAGAACATGTGGTATTTGGTTTTTCAGTTTTAGTGTTAGTTTGCTAAGGTTAATGGTCTCCAGCTCTATCCATGTTGCTGCTGCAAAGGACATGATCTCATTTTTTATGGCTGCATTATATTTCATGGTGTATATGTACCACATTTTCTTTATCTTGTCTACCACTGATGGGCATTTGATTGATTCTATGTTTTTGCTGTTGTGAATAGACCTCTAATGAACATATGTGTGCATGTGTTTTTATGGTAGAATGATTCATATTACTTTGGGTATATACACAATAATGGGATTGCTAGGTCAAATAATAATTCTGTTTTTAGTTCCTTGAGGGATGGCTGACTTAATTTACACTCCCACCAGCAGTGTATAACCATACCCTTTTCTCTATACCATCTGTTATTTTTTAATTTTTTATTAATAGCCATTCTGCCTGATGTGAGATGGTATCTCATTGTGGTTTTGGAAAATCATTCTTTCTGACAGGCAGACTTGTGCCTATATGAGTTTTACATACTTCATTGCTTTTTAAATATTTCTTTAGGCAACTTTAGAACATGCAGATTTTAAAACCATACTGTTAAGGTCTTAGTTATTATTGTATTTCATGCTTGAGGATAAAAATCTCAACCAAAACCCATCATTCTCAGGAAAGTATCACAAGGACAGAAAATCAAACACTGCATGTTCTCACTCATAGGTGGGAATTGAACATTGAGAACCTTTGGACACACGGCGGGGAACATCACACACCAGGGTCTGTCGGGGGGTAGGGGGCTGGGGGAGGGATAGCGTTAGGAGAAATACCTAATCTAAATGACGAGTTGATGGGTGCAGCAAACCAACATGGCACATGTATACCTATGTAACCTGCATGTTGTGCACATGTATCCAGAACTTAAAGTATAAAGAAAAGAAATCACAACCAAAAACTGAGGACTCTGCCTACTCCCTTTTTTGGGATTGAAGCCCTTTACAGGAGGTCGCATATACGATGGGCTGCTTAATTTTAAGACATTTTAATTTTCATTTATATTGGCATTTTTTTAAGACTCTGTTTACGTTTAAACTGATTATGGTTTAAAGTGATTATTTATCCACGGTGATTTCTCTGTGGGAATCCTGAACAGATATGATGATTGTTCTCCCTTAATATATGGCTGAAACTTTATCCCTAGGCAGTTCCCTCTATTAGGAGATATTTGCCTCATGTCTTAAACCATCTATTTTTAAAATGAAATTAATTCATTTAGAAGAATTCTTAGTGGTGGTTGATAAAGTATTGTAGCGAGGATGATGAGAATGTTGACAGCTATGAATCATTGAATACTTACCACATGCCTAAAGTTGTTTAAAGATATTTACCTGGATATATTTATTTATTCCATTACAACAACCTTATTAATAGCCCCATTTTATAGGTGACAGAACAAAATCATAAAAAAGTAAAATATATTGCTCCAGGATGCTGTGAATAAGGGGGTAAGGTTTAGGATCCTGAGGATCCTAACTCAGGTAGTGGATATCCCAAGCCTAGGCTTTGAACCTTAATGGCATTCTGCTTGGTTTTGAAGCTGCCAGTTCTGTTTCAGATTTTTTTTTTTAACCTATTACTTATTATCTGAATTTAGCAATTTCTTCAACATTCATTATCTTCATTTTGAGATAGATAAAACAAAAAATGCCAATCATATTTCTTTAGCTGTATCTTAGGCTAACACCAAACATGAGCTTGTACTTTTGCCTTTCACACCCAAGAGCATGCTGTCAATTATCAGGTTACCCACCCCCTGCCCTCATGCCTGGTGACATGCCTTTGTTTGGCTCAAAGAGAAATTATTCTCTTGGTGATTTGGCCATTGAAGCTTCTGGTCCAAATGAGTTTTTATCCGTAACAATAAGATGGCACAACGGGCTTTGGATACCTAGTTGCAAATAAATAATGCCAGTCTCTCCCACTATGCTCTATGGAAGGGCACAAGAATTCCAACCCGACAAAAGGCCGTATAATTTCATAGCCAAAAAAAATAAAGAAAAATAAACAGGGGCAGAGCAAGCGGGCCGAATAGGAACAGCTCCAGTCTCCAGCTCCCAGCGCGAGTGACACAGAAGACAGGTGATTTCTGCATTATCAACTGAGGTACTGGGTTCATCTCACTGGGGAGTGCCGGACAATCCGTGCTGGTCAGCTGCTGCAGCCCGACCAGCGAGAGCTGAAGCAGGGCGAGGCATCGCCTCACCTGGGAAGCACAAGGGGGAAGGGAATCCCTTTTCCTAGCCAGGGGAACAGAGACACACAACACCTGGAAAATCGGGTAACTCCCACCCCAATACTGCGCTTTAAGCAAATGGGCACACCAGGAGATTATATCCCACACCTGGCCCGGAGGGTCCCATGCCCACAGAGCCTTCCTCATTGCTAGCACAGCAGTCTGTGATCTAGCCGCAAGGCAGCAGCGAGGCTAGGGAGGGGCGCCCGCCATTGCTGAGGCTTAAGTAGGTAAACATAGCCCTGGGAAGCTCGAACTGGGTGGAGCTCACAGCAGCTCAAGGAGGCCTGCCAGTCTCTGTAGACTCCACCTCTGGGACAGGGCACAGCTAAACAACAACAACAACAAAATAGCAGCTGAAACCTCTGCAGACGCAAGCAACTCTGTCTGACAGCTTTGAAGAGAGCAGTGGATCTCCCAACACGGAGGCTGAGATCTGAGAAGGGACAGACAGACTGCTCAAGTGGGTCCCTGACCCCTGAGTAGCCTAACTGGGAGACATCCCCCACTAGGGGCAGACCGACACCCCACACCTCACACGGTGGAGTACATCCCTGAGAGGAAGCTTCCAAAGCAAGAATCAGACAGGTACACTCACTGTTCAGCAGTATTCTATCTTCTGCAGCCTCTGCTGCTGACACCCAGGCAAACAGGGTCTAGAGTGGACCTCAAGCAATCTCCAACAGACCTACAGCTGAGAGTCCTGACTGTTAGAAGGAAAACTAACAAACAGGAAGGACACCCACACCAAAACCCCATCAGTACGTAACCATCATCAAAGACCAGAGGCAGATAAAACCACAAAGATGGGGAAAAAGCAGGGCAGAAAAGCTGGAAATTCAAAAAATAAGAGTGCATCGCCCCCTCCAAAGGAGCGCAGCTCATCGCCAGCAATGGATCAAAGCTGGACGGAGAATGACTTTGACGAGATGAGAGAAGAAGGCTTCAGTCCATCAAACTTCTCAGAGGTAAAGGAGGAATTACGTACCCAGCGCAAAGAAACTAAAAAACCTTGAAAAAAGAGTGGAAGAATTGATAACCAGAATAATTAATGCAGAGAAGGCCATAAACGAACGGACAGAGATGAAAACCGTGACACAAGAAATACATGACAAATGCACAAGCTTAAGTAACCGACTCGATCAACTGGAAGAAAGAGTATCAGTGATTGAGGATCAAATGAATGAAATGAAGAGAGAAGAGAAACTAAAAGAAAAAAGAAGAAAAAGAAAGGAACAAAGCCTGCAAGAAGTATGGGATTATGTAAAAAGACAAAATCTACGTCGGATTGGGGTGCCTGAAAGTGAGGGGGAAAATGGAACCAAGTTGGAAAACACTCTTCAGGATATCATCCAGGAGAACTTCCCCAACCTAGTAGGGCAGACCAACATTCAAATTCAGGAAATACAGAGAATGCCACAAAGATACTCCTCGAGAAGAGCAACTCCAAGACACATAATTGCCAGATTCACCAAAGTTGAAATGAAGGAAAAAATGTTAAGGGCAGCCAGAGAGAAAGGTCGGGTTACCCACAAAGGGAAGCCCATCAGACTAACAGCAGATCTCTCAGCAGAAACTCTCCAAGCCAGAAGAGAGTGGGGGCCAATATTCAACATTCTTAAAGAAAAGAATTTTAAACCCAGAATCTCATATCCAGCCAAACTAAGTTTCATAAGTGAAGGAGAAATAAAATCCTTTACAGATAAGCAAATGCTTAGAGATTTTGTCACCACCAGGCCTGCCTTACAAGAGAACCTGAAGGAAGCACTAAACATGGAAAGGAACAACCGGTACCAGCCATTGCAAAAACATGCCAAAATATAAAGAACATCGAGGCTAGGAAGAAACTGCATCAACTAATGAGCAAAATAACCAGTTAATATCATAATGGCAGGATCAAGTTCACACATAACAATATCAGCCTTAAATGTAAATGCACTAAATGCTCCAATTAAAAGACACAGACTGGCAAACTGGATAAAGAGTCAAGACCCATCAGTGTGCTGTGTTCAGGAGACCCATCTCACATGCAGAGACATACATAGGCTCAAAATAAAGGGATGGAGGAAGATCTACCAAGCAAATGGAGAACAAAAAAAAGCAGGGGTTGCAATACTAGTCTCTGATAAAACAGACTTTACACCATCAAAGATCAAAAGAGACAAAGAAGGCCATTACATAATGGTAAAGGGATCAATTCAACAGGACGAGCTAACTATCCTAAATATATATGCACCCAATACAGGAGCACCCAGATTCATAAAGCAAGTCCTTAGAGACTTACAGAGAGACTTAGACTCCCATACAATAATACTGGGAGACTTCAACAACCGACTGTCAACATTAGACAGATCAACAAGACAGAAAGTTAACAAGGATATCCAGGAATTGAACTCATCTCTGCAGCAAGCAGACAGACATCTACAGAACTCTCCACCCCAAATCAACAGAATATACATTCTTCTCATCACCACATCACACTTACTCCACAATTGACCACATAATTGGAAGTAAAGCACTCCTCAGCAAATGTACAAGAACAGAAATTATAACAAACATTCTCTCAGACCACAGTGCAATCAAACTAGAACTCAGGACTAAGAAACTCAATCAAAACCGCTCAACTACATGGAAACTGAATAACCTGCTCCTGAATGACTACTGGGTAAACAATGAAATGAAGGCAGAAATAAAGATGTTCTTTGAAACCAATGAGAACAAAGATACAACATACCAGAATCTCTGGGACACATTTAAAGCAGTGTGTAGAGGGAAATTTATAGCACTAAATGCCCACAAGAGAAAGCTGGAAAGATCTAAAATTGACACTCTAACATCACAATTAAAAGAACTAGAGAAGCAAGAGCAAACACATTCAAAAGCTAGCAGAAGGCAAGAAATAACTAAGATCAGAGTAGAACTGAAGGAGATAGAGACACAAAAACCCTCTAAAAAATCAATGAATCCAGGAGTTGGTTTTTTGAAAAGATCAACAAAATTGATAGACCGCTAGCAAGACTAATAAGAAAAGAGAGAAGAATCAAATAGATGCCATAAAAAATGATAAAGGGGATATCACCACCGACCCCACAGAAATACAAACTACCATCAGAGAATACTATAAACACCTCTACGCAAATAAACTAGAAAATCTAGAAGAAATGGATAATTTCCTGGACACGTACACTCTCCCAAGACTAAACCAGGAAGAACCTGAATTCCTGAATAGACCAATAGCAGGCTCTGAAATTGAGGCAATAATTAATAGCCTACCAACCAAAAAAAGTACAGGACCAGATGGATTCACAGCTAAATTCTACCAGACGTACAAGGAGGAGCTGGTACCATTCCTTCTGAAACTATTCCAATCAACAGAAAAAGAGGGAATCCCCCCTAACTCATTTTATGAGGCCAACATCATCCTGATTCCAAAGCCTGGCAGAGACACAACAAAAAAAGAGAATTTTAGACCAATATCCCTGATGAACATCAATGCAAAAATCCTCAATAAAATACTGGCAAACCGGATACAGCAGTACATCAAAAAGCTTATCCACCATGATCAAGTGGGCTTCATCCCTGGGATGCAAGGCTGGTTCAACATATGCCAATCAATAAACGTAATCCAGCATATAAACAGAACCAAACACAAAAACCACATGATTATCTCCATAGATGCAGAAAAGGCCTTTGACAAAATTCAACAGCCCTTCATGCTAAAAACTCTCAATAAATTTGGTATTGATGGAATGTATCTCAAAATCATAAGAGCTCTTTATGACAAACCCACAGCCAATATCATACTGAAGGGACAAAAACTGGAAAAATTCCCTTTGAAAACTGGCACAAGACAGGGATGCCCTCTCTCACCATTCCTATTCAACATAGGTTGGAAGTTCTGGCTAGGGCAATCAGGAAAGAGAAAGAAATCAAGGGTATTCGGTTAGGAAAAGAAGAAGTCAAATTGTCCCTGTTTGCAGATGACATGATTGTATATTTAGAAAACCCCATTATCTCAGCCCAAAATCTCCTTAAGCTGATGAGAAACTTCAGCAAAGTCTCAGGATACAAAATTAATGTGCAAAAATCACAAGCATTCTTATACACCAGTAACAGATAAACAGAGAGCCAAATCATGAATGAACTTCCATTCACAATTGCTTCAAAGAGAATAAAATACCTGGGAATCCAACTTACAAGGGATGTAAAGGACCTCTTCAAGGAGAACTACAAACCACTGCTCAGTGAAATAAAAGAGGACATAAACAAATGGAAGAACATACCATGCTCATGGATAGGAAGAATCAATATCGTGAAAATGGCCGTACTACCCAAGGTAATTTATAGATTCAATGCCATCCCCATCAAGCTACCAATGACTTTCTTCACAGAATTGGAAAAAACTGCTTTAAAGTTCATATGGAACCAAAAAAGAGCCCGCATCGCCAAGACAATCCTAAGTCAAAAGAACAAAGCTGGAGGCATCACGCT
>NC_037686.1:53763851-53832856 GCF_003255815.1 Theropithecus gelada | reverse complement strand
CTCCAAGACAATCCTAAGTCAAAAGAACAAAGCTGGAGGCATCACGCTACCTGACTTCAAACTATACTACAAGGCTACAGTAACCAAAACAGCATGGTACTGGTACCAAAACAGAGATATAGACCAATGGAACAGAACAGAGTCCTCAGAAATAATACCACACATCTACAGCCATCTGATCTTTGACAAACCTGAGAAAAACAAGAAATGGGCAAAGGATTCTCTATTTAATAAATGATGCTGGGATAATTGGCTAGTCATAAGTAGAAAGCTGAAACTGGATCCTTTCCTTACTCCTTATACGAAAATTAATTCAAGATGGATTAGAAACTTAAATGTTAGACCTAATACCCTAAAAACCCTAGAAGAAAACCTAGGTAATACCATTCAGGACATAGGCATGGGCAAGGACTTCATGTCTAAAACACCAAAATCAACGGCAACAAAAGCCACAATTGACAAATGGGATCTAATTAAACTAAAGAGCTTCTGCACAGCAAAAGAAACTACCATCAGAGTGAACAGGTAACCTACAGAATGAGAGAAAATTTTTGCAATCTACTCATCAAAGGGCTAATATCCAGAACCTACAAAGAACTCAAACAAATTTACAAGAAAAAAACAACCCCATCATAAAGTGGGCAAAAGATATGAATAGACATTTCTCAAAAGAAGACATTCATACAGCCAACAGACACATGAAAAAATGCTCATCATCACTCACCATCAGAGAAATGCAAAAAAAAAACCACAATGAGATACCATCTCACACCAGTTAGAATAGCAATCAATAAAAAGTCAGGAAAGAACACGTGCTGGAGAGGATGTGGAGAAATAGGAACACTTTTACACTGTTGGTGGGATTGTAAACTAGTTCAACCATTATGGAAAACAGTATGGCGATTCCTCAAGGATCTAGATCTGGAAGTACCATATGACCCAGCCATCCCATTACTGGGAATATACCCAAAGGATTATAAATCATGCTGCTGTAAAGACACATGCACACGTATGTTTATTGTGGCACTATTCACAATAGCAAAGACTTGGAATCAACCCAAATGTCCATCAGTGATAGACTGGATTAAGAAAATGTGGCACATATACACCATGGAATACTATGCAGCCATAAAAAAGGATGAGTTTGTGTCCTTTGTAGGGACATGGATGCAGCTGGAAACCATCATTCTCAGCAAACTATCGCAAGAACAGAAAACCAAACACCGCATGTTCTCACTCATAGGTGGGAACTGAACAATGAGATCACTTGGACTCGGGAAGGGGAACATCACACACCGGGGCCTATCATGGGGAACGGGGAGTGGGGAGGGATGGCATTGGGAGTTATACCTGATGTAAATGACGAGTTGATGAGTGCTGACGAGTTGATGGGTGCAGCACACCAACATGGCACAAGTATACATATGTAACAAACCTGCACGTTATGCACATGTACCCTAGAACTTAAAGTATAATAAAAAAATAAAAGAAAAAATAAAAATAAACAGTCTTTGGGTGTCCTGTGAAAGAGCTCCTTCTTTATATTTTTGTTCTTTGAATGAAAAACTCTATTTACAGAATATTATGCTTAGTAATGCCATTGTAACTACCTTGTTCTTTTTACTATTTCATAGTACATGAGTGTTCTTACAGGTATAATGGATATCTTAACATCACCTCACATTTTACAGTGATATTCTTTGGCATATTACAAGGCAATAATAACACATGCCTGTTCAACACACATTTATATCATCAACTGCAATAATTTAGCTAATACAAAAAGCTACGTAGTAATGTATAGCTTTTCCCTTCTTAGGCTCTTCCATGGCTTTGTGCTTCTGTGTTATAATAATAATGACTAGGAAGAAAATGATCTATCACCATTTAGTACACCATAAATTTTCTACAAAATTGATGCTGTGTCAGTCATAGATGACCTGCCTCTTGGTGAGAATTTGCTAGCAAAGCAAGCCCTTGTTGAGATTTTTCTGAAATTTAGTTTGTGATGAAACCTGCTGTCAGCTTGAGGGCTTTATATCAGTGAGTATCTTGCCAACTTAGGTGTTCTTTTTCTTTCTTGGACAGGTTCTTCCTCATTTTAAAAACACAGCAAATATCCTTCCCTCCCAAATACAGCACATATTATCATTTAATAGATGACAGAAAATATTTAAACTTAATTTCAGGAAAGAAAACATTATTTTAAATCATAACATAAAATTAAATGTTAACATCAATGTGAAAAATTACAAGATAAAACAATGAAAGCCCAAGTGTTTGGAAGTTAAAAAACAAAACAAAGCACACACTTCTTTCCCATATAAATATTTTGTCAAAGAGAAAAACAAAATTGCAGTTAGGCACCACTACAATTATACATATTAGGACTGCCAGAATGGCTGTGTGAGGAACTCAGTGGACCTATGTAACTCAAAAATAAATACAACAGCAAAAACAAGAATAAAAATATTTAAAATCTCTCAGAAATGTCATAAGGACATAAAGCAAATGGAAACCTGTTAATTCAATAAAATGAATTAAATCTCTGTAAGAAGAGCAAAAGTCTATAAAACAAGAACCTACTGCTGTATCTGGAGTTGGTTCCTTCTGGTGGGTTCATGCTTTCGCTGACTTCAAGAATGAAGCTGTGGACCTTTGTGGTGAGTGTTTACAGCTCTTAAAGGTGCCACAGACTCAAAGAGCGAGCCTCAGCAAGATTTATTGTAACAGTGGAAGAACAAAGCTTCCACAGCCTGGAAGGGCACCCAAAGGGGTTGTTGCTGCTGGCTGAGGTGGCCAGATTTTATTCCCTTATTTGTCCCCACCCATGTTCCATTTCTGTCCTATCAGAGTGCTGTTTTTTCAATCATTCCTGCTATTGGCTACTTTTAGACTCCTGCTGATTGGTGTGTTTTACAGAGGGCCGATTGGTGCGCTTTTTAGAGCACTGATTGGTACATTTTACATAGTACTGATTGGTGCATTTTATAATCCTCTTGCTAGATGCAGAACACTGACTGGTGCATTTTACAATCCTTTTGCAAGACAGAAAAGTTCTCCAAGTCCCCACCAGACCCAGGAAGTCCAGGTGGCTTCACCTCTCACTGCTGTTCTTTCTCTCCTTTCCTCCTCCGGGTGTTATGGAAGCTCCACTCTGGAATGTGTGGCCAAGAAGATGAGAACTCTCTCTTCCTATAACTCCTAGTTAGGGACTACAGTTTCATTCTGAAAGGCATAGGCCACTAGCACCACTTATATCCCAGGTCACCCCCAGTTCCATGCTGTGGAAGCTCTATTCCAAGCAGGCATAGCAGAGAGGACTGGGGGTGCCTTCTGCCACCCAGGCTTCACTAGCAGGGTGGGAGCTCTACCCCAAGCATGGTGTAAGTTGAGAATAGCGGGCTCTAGCCGCCCATCAGTTCATCCTGCTCATAAGCTGGGGTCTGCCTTCTGGGAAACGTAAGCCTATAAGATGAGTGGCTGCTCAGCTTCCCCTACGGGGAGTGCTAGCAGAGTAAAAGGTCACTGTGAGAATCTGGCTATTGTCTCTACCCACGATGGCGATGCAGAGGTGAAGTGGTTGTGCCTTAGGGGAGAGGCAGCTGATAAGAATTAAGACAGAAAACCAAACACCGCATGTTCTCACTCATAGGTGGGACCTGAATGATGAGAACACTTGGACACAGGGCGGGGAACATCACACACCAGGGCCTGTCCTGGGGTGGGGGGGGTTGGGGGAGGGATAGCATTAGGAGAAATACCTAATGTAAATGACGAGTTAATGGGTGTGGCACACCAACACGGCACATGTATACATATGTAACAAACCTGCATGTTGTGCACATGTACCCTAGAACTTAAAATATTTAAAAAAAAGAAAGAAGAACTCCACAGTTCTTCCCAAGGGGACTGACTTTACTTGGAACAGATGATAGAGAAGTTCATGCGTAAGGGCACTTTTTAAAAGTTTTATTTTATTTCAAGATTTTGGGGGAAACAGGTGGTTTTTGGTTACATGGATAAGTTATTTAGTGGTGATTTCTGAGATTTTGGTGCACCCATCACCTGAGCAGTGTACACTGTACTCAATATATAGTCTTTTGTCCCTCACCCCTTCCCATCCTTCCCCACAATCCCCAAAGTCCATTATATCATTCTTATGCCTTTGCATCGTCAAAACTTAGCTCCCGCTTCTAAGTGAGAACATACAGTATTTGGTTTTCCATTCCTAAGTTACTTCATTTAGAATAATAGTCTCCAACTCCATCCAAGTTGCTGCAAATGCCATTATTTCATTTCTTTTTATGACTGAGTAGTAGTTCATGGTGTACGTATACCGCATTTTCTTTATCCACTCATTGGTTAATGGGCAATTAGGTTGGTTCCAAATTTTTGCAATTGTGAATAGTACCTCTGTAAACATGGGAGTGCAAGTGTCTTTTTCATATAATGACAACTTCCTTCCTCTGGGTAGATACCCAGTAGTGGGATTGCTGGATCGAATGGTAGTTGTACTTTTAGTTCTTTAAGGAATCTCCGTACTGATTTCATAGTGATTGTACAAGTTTACATTCCCACCAGCAGTGTGAAAGTGTTCCCTTTTTACCACATCCACACCAACATCTATGATTTTTTGATTTTTTAGTTGTGTCCATTCTTGCAGGAGTAAAGTGATATCTAATTGCGGTTTTGATTTGCCTTTCCCTCACCATTAGTGACGTGGAGCATTTTTTTTTTTTTTTCCAAATGTTTCTTGGCTATTTCCTTATCCCCCTTTTGATAGGATTATTTTTTTTTTCTTGCTGATTTGTTTGAGTTCCTTGTATATTCAGGATATTAGTCCTTTGTTGGATGCAAGTTTGCAAATACCTTCTCCCACTCTGTGTGTTGTCTGTTTACTCTGCTGATTATTTTGTGGTGCAGAAGCATTTTAGTTTAATTAGGTCCTATTTATTTATTTATTTATTTATTTTGTATTTGTTGCATTTGCTTTTGGGTTCTTGGTCATGAAGTCTTTGCCTAAGCCAATGTCTAAAAGTTGTTCTGATGTTATCCTCTAGAATTTTATATGGTTTCAGGTGTTAGACTTAAGTCTCTTATACATCTTGAGTTGGTTTTTGTATGAGAGTTGAGGGTCGTTTCATTCTACATGTAGCTTGCCAACTATCCCAGCACTATTTGTTGAACAGGGTCTCCTTTCCCCACTTTAAAATATAAAAAGAAGAAAAAATGGTGAGCACGGACATTGGAGGCTACATATTGCATGGAAAATAGGCCTTGTAAGTTTATTTTCACCAAGTCAGTAAGTACATAAGTACATAAACACAATCATCCAATCAACAACAGCAACAATAGCAAGTCTAAGTAAAGGAGGATTGGAAAGTATCCTGAGTTACTACATTTTACTATCAAAGATGCTGAGTTTTCAATAAAAATCATTACACATGGAAAAAAACACATTATGACCATACACTGGGAAACAAATAGGCAATAGATACTGCCCTTGAAGGCACTCAGATGTTGAACTTAGAGATAGTTTTCAAAGCAGCTAATAGAAATATGTTCAAGGAAATAAAAACCATGCTTAAAGAATAAAAAGCAGGTATGAGAAAATGATTTATCAAACAGCACATATTAATAGATCTTTTAAGAAAGAAACAAATGGATATTCTGGAATCAAAAGTATAAAAACTAAAATAAAAATTTACTAAAAAGTCTCAGGATAGATTGAGCTGATAGAATCAGCAAATTTGAGGAAAGATAAAGATCATACATCTGAAAATCAAAAATTAATGGGCAAAAATAAATAAAAATTCAGAAAAATATAAGACATTTTAAACCCAGCAACATACATATAATAAGAATACCAGAAGGAAATGAAAGAGAGGAATGAATAGAAAAATTATGCAAACAATGATGGCTGAAAAATTTCTAAACAGACTTAAAAACACTTTTGTAAATATTAGAGAAGCTCAGCAAACTCTAGTATATTTGACAATAGCAATACGATAGAACAACGTGGGAATGAAGCTATATTAGAGCCAGGAAATGAGCCAAGATGGTAACAGGACCAAACAAGAACACAAAACAAACCAAAAATGCTAAATAAGAAAACTAATTTATAAATATTTGTGATTGTGCTCTCCTTTATTATCATAATTTCTTTAAAAGACATAAGGTGATGTAAAGCAATAATTATAACAATATGTTATTGGGTTTGTAACACATATAGACATAATATGCATAACAATAATAGCACAAAAAATAAGGAAGAAGGAAGCGAATGGAGCTATCTAGGTATAAGATGTATATGCCTTATTAGAACATTTAAATAATTAACACAAACTCTTTCAAAAATATAAAAGACAAAGAAACACTTCCCAACTTATGCTGTATATATAGCATTACTCTGATATCTAAACCAAATGAAAATAGACCTTATGAATATACTCATACACTTAATGGATACGGAATAAAAAATCTTCAACAAAATACTAAAACCTGAGTATTTCATAATACCTATTGAAGGTATTATAGGCCGGGTGCGGTGACTCAAGCCTGTAATCCCAGCACTTTGGGAGGCCGAGGCAGGTGGATCACAAGGTCAGGAGTTCAAGACCAGCCTGGCCAACGTAGTGAAACCCCATTTCTACTAAAAATACAAAAAATTAGCCGGGCATGGTGGTGGGCTCCTGTAATCCCAGCTACTCAGGAGGCTGAGGCAGGAGAATCACTTGAACCTGGGAGGTGGAGGTTCCGCTGAGTCAAGATCGTACCATTGCACTCCAGCCGATGCGACAGTGTGAGACTCCATCTCAAAGAAAAAAGAAAGTATTATAAATTATGACCAGGTGCATTTTATCTGAAAAATGCAAGTTTGGTGTAATATCTAAAAATCAATTCAAGTAATACACGATATTAATAGAATAGGGGGGTATTAATCCCTTATCAGATACCTCGTTTGCAAAAGTTTTCTCCCATTCCATGGGTTGCCTTTTTACTCTACTGATTATTTCCTTTGCTATGAAGAAGCTTTTTATTTTGATGCTATCCCATTTGTCTATTTCTGCTTTTGTTGGTTAAGCTTTTGGTGTCATATCCGAAAATCATTGCCCAAACCAATGTTAAGATTTTTCTCCATTTTCTTTCTAGTCGTTTCATGGTTTCAGAAATTACATTTAAGTATTTAATCCCTTTTAGTTGATTTTTGTATATGGTGTGAGATAAGGGTCCAATTTCATTTTTCTGCTTGTGGATATCCAGTTCCAAAGTAAATAACCTGACTTAAAAATGTGCAAAGAATTGAACAGATGTTTCTCAAAAGAAGGCATGCAAATGGCCAGCAGGTATACAAAAAAGTGCTCAAGATCACTAAACATCAAGGAAATGCAAATCAAAGCCACTATGAGTTATCACCTCACACTTGCTAGGATGGCTATTATCAAAAAGACAAGTGATACCAAACGTTGGTGAGGATATGGAGAAAAGGGATCTCTTGTATACTGTTGGTGGTAATATAAATTAGTAAGTCGTTATGGAAAACAATATGGAGGTTTCTTGAAATATTAAAAATAGAACTATCTCATGATCTAGCATTCCCACTTCTGGGTATATATGTATAATATATATAATATATAATATATTGTATATATTATTTATTATAAATTATATATGATATATAATATATAGAGAGAAAGTAAATAAAATCAGGAACTCAAAGAGATATCTGTAAGGTCATGTTTATTGCAGCATTATTAGCAATAGTCAAGATATGAAAACAACTAAATGTCCATCCATGTGTGAGTGGATAAAGAAAATAGTGTTCATGCATTTACATGGAACAGAATATTATTCAGCCTTTAAAAAGCAGACTCTGCCATTAATTACCATATGGATGAACTTGAGGATACTATACTATGTGAAATAAGCCAGATGCAGAAATACAAATACTGCATAATCTCACTTATAGGCAGATCTCAAATAGTCAGCCTAATGGGCAGACAATAGGGTGGTGTTTACCAGAGGCTGGGAGTAAGGGAGAATGGGGAGGTGATGGTCAAGGAAGTAAAGTTGAAGTTATAAAAGATAAATAAGTTACCAAGATCAAATGTACACCAGTGTGACTATAGTTAACAATGCTGTATTGTGTTCCTGAAATTTGCTAAGAAAGTAGATCTCAAGTGTTCTCACCACAAAAAAGATAAAGGTAATTGTGTGAAATAATGGATATGATAATAAGATTGATTTTGGTGAATTTTCTACAATGTATATGTGTATCAAAACATCAAGTTGTTCTATATTCAAAATATATTCAAACTATGTTCAAAAATATAGTTTTTATTTGTCTATAAAGCCTCAATAACCTGAAAATTAAAAAAATTGAATAGAGGAGTTAAACCACATGATTATCTCAGTAGATGCAGAGAAAGTATTGACAAAATCCACACCCTTTCATGATATTATATTCAAAAACTATGAAAAAGGGAGCTTCATCAATCATATAAAGGGTATCTATGAAAAGCCCACAGCTATCATCATTTCTAATGCTCAGTATTTTTCCTTTAAGATTGAAAACAAGATAAAGATGTTCACTCTCACCACTTCTATTCAATAGTGGATCTAATCTGAGCAACCAGGCAAAGAAAAATAGAAAATGCTGTTTCTCAGATAACATGATATTGTATATAAATGCACAATAAAAATATTAATATGGAAATATTCCCCAAATTGATCTGTAGATTTGACACAATCCTCAAAATCCCAGCTTTTTTCTCTTGCAGAAATTGACAAGCTGATCCTAAAATTCATATGAAATTCTATGCATTCAGAATAGTCAAAATGGTCTTGGAAAAGAAATTGGAAGATTCACACTTCTCAACCTGAAAACTTACTACAAAGCTACATTAATCAAGATAATGTGCTTCTCTATTCACAATAGCAAAGACTTGGAATCAACCCAAATGTCCATCAGTCACAGACTGGATTAAGAAAATGTGGCACATATACACCATGGAATACTATGCAGCCATAAAAAAGGATGAGTTTGTGTCCTTTGTAGGGACATGGATGCAGCTGGAAACCATCATTCTCAGCAAACTATCGCAAGAACAGAAAACCAGACACCGCATGTTCTCACTCATAGGTGGGAACTGAACGATGAGATCACTTGGACTCGGGAAGGGGAACATCACACACCGGGGCCTATTATGGGGAGGGGGGAGGGGAGAGGGATTGCATTGGGAGTTATACCTGATGTAAATGACGAGTTGATGGGTGCTGACAAGCTGATGGGTGCAGCACACCAACATGGCACAAGTAACAAACCTGCACTTTATCATGTACCCTAGAACTTAAAACTATAATAATAAAAAATAATAATAATTAAAAAAAGATAATGTGCTTCTGGCATAAGGATAGACATATAGGTTAAAGTCCTGAAAATAAACTCTTACCTCTAAGGTCAATTGATTTCAGTAAAGATATGAAGAAAATTCAATGGAGGAAGAATAGCCATTTTTACAAATGGTGCTGGAATGACTAGATATCCACATGTAAAGATATCGGACTTCTACTCACATGATACCAAACAAAGCCCCCTCGTAATGAATCAAGGACCTAAATATAAGAACTGAAACTACAAAAATCTCAGAAGAAAGCATGGAAGTAAATATTTGCGACCGTAAATTAGACAATGATTTCTTAGATAAAATACTATATAGATGACATAGATAAATTAGGCTTCATAATATTAAATATTTTGTGCTTCAAAAAACACTATCAAGAAACTCTAAAGATAACTCACAAAATCAGCAGACATATTTTCAAATTATATATCTCACAAGTGACTTGTGTTCCAGCTATATAAATTATTCTTGCCATTCGACAACTAAAAGACACATAATAAAACGAGTAAATTATTTTAATAGGCATTTCTTCAAAGAAGACATACAAATGGCCATTAAGCACATGATAAGATGCTCTACACCATTAGTCATTAGGAAAATGCAACTCAAAATCCAAATAAAAGTCTACTTCACCTGCAGTAAAATTGTTGTAATGAAAAAGATAACGGTTTTTGGTAAGAATGTGGAGAAACTGGAACCCACATGTGGGAATGTAAAATTCTGCAGCCCCTTTTGAAAAGTTTGGTAGTTCCGCGCAATGCTAAACATACAGTCACCCTGTGATCTAGCAATTCCACTCTTACATATGTACCCAAGAAAAATGAAAAGATGCCCATACAAAAGCTTGTGTATGAGTGCTCAAAGCAATGTAACTCATAATAGCCAAAAGATGCCAATAAGTCAAGAGCTCATCAACTTATGAATGGATTTTTAAAAAGTGACTTACCCTAAAATGAGATATCATTCAGTCTTAAAATTAATGAAATATATGTTGTGATGTGGATGAGCCTTGAAAACATTGTGCTAAGTGAGAGAAAGCAGATTTTTAAAAGGCCACATATTGTATGATTCCATTTATATACACCGGCAAAAATAAGCAAAGGTATAGAGTTAACAAGTAGCTTAGTCAGTAACTATAGCAGCAGCATGGGGGCAGTAGAGCTCAGAATGTGGGGAGGGGGAAGACGAGCTGCTGCTCGTTCATTCGTACAGTTTCCCTTGGGATGATGAAAACATTCTAATATTTAGTTATGGTGATGGTTACACAACCTGTAAATATATTAAAAACTATTAACTGTACACTTAAAATGGGTAAATTATATGGTATGTAAATTATATTTTAATAATGCTATTAAAAAGCCAATGATAAAAATAGTACATACATTCTGATACCCATCCTGTTATTGAATATATTAATTAGAAACTCATCTAATCACGTGTACCAATAGGATGTTCATGACATTAAATTATTTTAATTTTTCTTATTTTTCCTGTTTTTGAAAAGTTTTACAATGCATAGGAATTATACTAAAATAGCTTTTCAAAAACTTTTATTTAGAGGAAATAACAAAAAAATACATTTTTGATTTTTTTTTTTTTTACCACATAGATCTTGTTAGATTTTATGGTTTCCCTTTTAATTGTAAAAATTGGACACTTTTGTTCTATTAAAAAATTGGCTTTTTCTCTCTGCTTCGGGAATAGAGATACTGTCTCACTAGTGAGGCCAGGAAATGATCCCTTAGTTTCTATTTCCCATTCCCAGGCTTACATGAAGGAGAAAATACTCAGATTTGTATGGAATCAAAGCGAAGCAGCATGCTAGCCTACTCCCTCAAGAAACCCCCACACTAGACAGTTTTGAATATATGGGTCTCATGCAAGGAATTAAGCTCCAATTTGAGAGACAGACTTGATGGGGCCAGTACTTTTCATTTCTGAGTCTTCATAAAAAAGGGAAGTGCCCAACTCCTGTGACTGGGGGAGGGGAGATGATTCCAGAGGCAGAAAAGGACGGAAACTCTAGGTTCTAGGGATCTGAATTCCAAATCACTCCAAGACAGTGCTGTTTAGTGCCTGCTACCCTGAGGAAATGGCCATGTAATACTGAACTGAAAGATCTAAGAATAAAGGGCAGGTGACTTGGGAATCAGAAAGAGGCACACCTGGAACACATGAGCTAGAGGGCGAGTTCTGTTTTCTCTTAAAGATGATCAGAGGCCTGGACAGACAGACAGCAGCAGATGGACCTGAGGATGCCCACATTTCACTAGCAATATTGGCAGCAATGTGAACTAGGGCAAAAGGAGGTCAATTGAAAATCCAACCAACTCTTTTCTACTTTGTACTGAGTATAACCTGTGTTTTTGGAGTGGGAGGGTAATGTAGAGGGCAGAGTCGCTCATTAAGGGGAGAACAGGATATACCAGCTAGTTCTGCAGGCAAGGAATTTGAAGTTCTGATTTGGAGAAATAAAACAGTGATAAAATTGTCCCTGGTGTTTTGGTGCAGTGTGAGTGTGGGTTACATAAACAAGCTCTATGCATATTTTGAAAGTTACTCTGTATTTTTCATTTTCCTGCTGGTATTTTGTACTACGAGTTTAGCACAAATTTGGTTGAAAGGCGTCAAATGAAGCACACAAAATGGTGATGTGGTAATAATATAATTAAATAATTTACATGCACCTCTTTTTTCCTTTCAAAAAGCAATTATGCTAAATACATTGTGGTGTTCCGAATCAGTGTTTGAAACAGAAGAATAGCATTAATGGAAAAACTGGTGAAAGCCGTACAAAGTCTAGAGTTCAGTTAGTAATGATGTGTACTGATGTGGGTTTCTCAGCTTTGAGAAATGTCTTATATAACAACAGCAGAAATTGTGCAAAGGGTTTATGGGAATTCTCTGTACTTTCTTTGCAACTTTTCTGTAAATTTAAGAAGTTCTGGAATAAAATGTTAATTAGAAAAGTAGTTATGACTCACATGGTCTCTACTACATGTTACTCTTCCCTCAAGTTTCCAGCTGAAGAGCCAATTCATGTGGCATTTAAAAGGAATTTATGGATATATAATAGTTGTACATATTTATGGGATACATGTGATACTTTGATACAAGTATATAATGTTTAATGATCAGAGTAACTGGGATATCCATCACCTTAAAAAATGTACCATTTCTTTGTGTGGGAAACATTACAAATCCATTCCTCTAGTTATTTTGAATTACACAATAAATTATGTGAACTATAGTCACCCTATTATGCTACCAAATACTAGATCTTATTCCTTCTAACATTTCAACATTACAGACTCAAAATATTGACACCCGGTTTGTACAAGCTTTCAATCTAACTGCTGCTTATTCTAGAGAAAACTCAAGAAAGGAAATCCATCAGTTAACATAGTTAAATTTGATGCACACTATCAGTTACAAATAAGCTATATATTTGCTACTTTATAATTTGCTTCAGATTAATTTTCAACTAGAAATTTCTTCTTGTGTTCTTTTTTGCATGTTTCATGCAATGTTAATTTTGTAATAATTTTACTTTAATTTTTAGCTTAGTAGCCAATGAAAGTGCAGGCAGAGAATAATACGCATGCAAAGTGAGCTGTCACGTGCTCTATGGCACTCTTTCCCAAGCAATAACCCAGTTCTACCATCAGGATGAAATTTCTAACCTTCGTTCTTCCAGTGTATCTCCTCTGGAGGTGAACAAATGCCTCATAAAACAGCCCAGTGGTGCAATTTTCACTTTAGTATTAGAGGGACACTGGCAAGTGCTAAAATTCCACATTAGATACAACATTTTACTGTAACTATAAACTCGCAGTGGCCTTTAGGTATTTGCTACAGTGTTAGTAATGATTCATGCTTGGCATCTGACAAGAAATGGAAGGATGCCTTATTTGATAAAAACCAGTATAAGGAGATTAAGAGATGAGTTTTGGGTAAATTGTGTGAAGGATAATGGCTCATCAAATATCCAGTGCCACACTTCAATAGTGCTGGCAATTTAACATGTTTCATGGCAAAATATGATGTTTCAAGTGAAATATTACCATCTATGATTTTCAAAGTACATAGTGATACCCTAAGCAGTCTTAACAGGTGGGGACATAAAGCAGGTTCTCTTCCCCTTTCTTTATTTACACAAATAGCTGCCAGCATAATTCTAGGTTACCAGATTGAACAGAGCCTAAAAGAACATCACTAATATTTGATATATCTTTTGGTTAGTCTAAATTATAAATTTCTTATTTTGAATTAATTCTACTTTTCTCTGGAATTTATACCCACAAGTATTTTTCTTTACTTTTGACAATTCAGAGAAACACTGAAGGAAAGGATTATTTTGTAAAGAACAATCAAATCCCTTTTACTCTCATTGCCTTAAACAAACGTAGGTTTATGGAGAATCCTCTTCACAGTATTTCTGTGTTAAAAAATGTTATCATCACTATAAACCTATAATGCCTTTTAAATTTTTAAAATGTAACATTAGATAAGTAATGTTTTCTGTTTTCATATGGATTTTATAATTATGCTAGATAAATAATATTACATCAAGTGGGGTCCTATCCCAGAATTCATTGAGCTGTTCATCTGCTGTAGAACCTTTCAATTTCTTTCAACATTTTTTCATTGTAGATAACATTGCAATTGGCATGTTTATGCAGCTATCTTTTTTTGTATAATTACTTTCTTAATATAAATTTCCCAGAAATGGTATTATTGCCTTAAAACAGTAGCTGTGTTATAGTTCTTAAGATATATTTCCATATTGTTTTGTAACATGTTTTGTCCTTTTGCTGTCCTGCTTTCATGCACAGATATTTAATGAAACATGCCATATATGTTGACAGAACTCATGTTTACATTATGGTTCCCCCAAATACCATTTGAGTAGAGAAGTTAGAGACATTCACTTATGTTTTTGCTATAGGAAGGAGTATCCTCTATTTTATTTTATTTTATTTTATTTTATTTTATTTTAAAGATAGAATACATCGGCCTAGGATACGAGCAACCTTTTGTTTTTGCCTTTCCAGATTTTAGAAGCTGTACTATTACCAGATTGCACATTAAGTATCAGTAATTTACCATAGCAAATGTTGCTACCCAGCTTTATATTGTTTGATATAACTTTTCATTTTTTTTTTGTCTAGGTAAAATCTAGTTCTAATGTTTATAGTACTTTAAGTAAGACATCGACTTATTTGTATCTGTTATTTTATTTAAAAAGTGACACCTAAGGATTTTCTGCTAATGTAGTTTTTATTTGCATGTAAAGCTGCGTAGTGTTATATTGAACAATAAACACTGTTACATAATTAGTTGTGAGGAATCATTTCAATTAAAGTAGATTATAATCACAATATAGTATATAACATATAATCATAATATAACACATATATAATAAAACATTCAAGACTACTCTTAGTATCAGTGACAACAATTATAGAAACTGTGAATGTCGGGTTAGTCTGATCATTGACATTATAATGGTTAAATCAGATTCTATTATTATTAGACAATAATGCATTGCTACTGATTAATGAGCCGTGAACAATGCAATCATTTAGAAAAACAACAAGATCAAATAACCCAAAAGATCTCTTTTAGTTAGAAACATATAATAATTCATATACTCTCAGGGTGTACTTGCTTTCCATTCAGTTGACTTTCTTCTATCTCAATATTTCTATATTAACTGGGATGATCCTAATTACAGAGAAAATGATGTGTGGGGAACAGAATAGATTTCTGCTCTCACTCTGCAATATCAAACGATATAGAGGATATTATCAAACTATTTGTATTTACATTTGCCAATTTAAAACCTCATAATCATATGATGAGAAATAAGGGTTAACATGAAACTATTAAGTTGTGAAATAAATTAGAAATTGGTGAAGGTTCACCATTACCTTGAGGGGACACAAGTAAATTAGTACAGCCTCCTCTGTTGAGTGATATTGAGGGTAGGTTTAGGCATAATTTGACTACTAGGTTTTCAGAGGGTTGTTCTGTTATCCTCAAATGTTGCTCTGTTCTCCTCAGAGGTCAATTATGCAATCATTAATTGTCTTCATTTTGCTAATTTTTCTGTAAGAAGAAAGACATTCACACGTTAGCCCTAACTGTTTCACTTCAACTTACATACATTTGATATAACTTCTGGGATGGGCAGGGGAGAATGAGGCATTTTCCAGTGAAATGAAGCCATTTCTTGTCAGCAAACTAATCTGATTAGAGCTCTAATAAATCCACCTAAACTGAAATGCCTTTGTGTAAAGCAACTGTGTGCAATAAACAACCAAAACTTCATAAATCATTTGAGACTGAACTGTCCATAATAGAAGTTGCTTGACAACCACTGTTTCCTGTAGACTGCCCTCTTGTTATATCTACGTAATCCTGCTCCATGGAAGAAAAGTGAGATGATTCCAGGTAAAGGAGGCATGAGGAAATTTGCCTCTAAAATACTTGCTCCTCTCAGTGGTGACCTTATTGCATTGTGTTTCTCTCTTTTTATCAATCACTAATTCAGATATCATAAAACAGTTTGGATTTAGAATTCTGAAACTTTCTATTTGTATATTTCATATATAATATTTGCATAAATTATCCACATGTGTATTTAGATAATTTCTTTGTTCAGCATGCATTTTTTATTTTATTTTATTTTTTATTTTATTTATTTGTATTTACTTTTTTAAATTATACTTTCAGTTCTAGGGTACATGTGCACAACATGCAGGTTTGTTACATATGTATACATGTGCCATATTGGTGTGCTACACCCATCAACTCAAAACACCTATCAACTTGTCATTTACATCAGGTATAACTCCCAATGCCATCCCTCCCCTCTCCCTGCTCCCCACAATAGGCCCCAGTGTGTGATGTTCCCCTTCCCGTGTCCAAGTGATATCATTGTTCAATTCCCACCTATGAGTGAGAGCATGCAGTGTTTGGTTTTCTGTTCTTGCAATAGTTTGCTGAGAATGATGGTTTCCAGCTGCATCCATGTCCCTACGAAGGGCATGAACTCATCTGTTTTTTATGGCTGCATAGTATTCCATGGTGTATATGTGCCACATTTTCTTAATCCAGTCTGTCACTGATGGACATTAGGGTTGATTCTAAGTCTTTGCTATTGTGAATAGTGCCGCAATAAGCATACGTGTGCATGTCTCTTTATACTAGCATGATTTATAATCCTTTGGGTATATGCCCAGTAATGGGATGGCTGGGTCATAGGTTATTTCTAGTTCTAGATCCTTGAGGAATCGCCACACTGTTTTCCATAATGGTTGAACTAGTTTACAATCCCACCAACAGTGTAAAAGTGTTCCTATTTCTCCACATCCTCTCCAGCACCTGTTGTTTCCTGAGTTTTTAATGATTGTCATTCTAACTGGTGTGAGATGGTATCTCATTGTGGTTTTGATTTGCATTTCTCTGATGGTGAGTGATGATGAGCATTTTTTTCATGTGTCTGTTGGCTGTATGAATGTCTTCTTTTGAGAAATGTCTGTTCATATCCTTTGCCCACTTTTCGATGGGGTTGTTTGTTTTTTTCTTGTAAATTTGTTTGAGTTCTTTGTAGGTTCTGGATATTAGCCCTTTGTCAGATGAGTAGATTGCAAAAATTTTCTCCCATTCTATAGGTTGCCTGTTCACTCTGATGGTAGTTTCTTTTGCTGTGCAGAAGCTCTTTAGTTTAATTAGATCCGATTTGTCAATTTTGGCTTTTCTTGCTGTTGCTTTTGGTGTTTGAGACATGAAGTCCTTGCCCATGCCTATGTCCTGAATGGTATTACCTAGGTTTTTTTCTACGGGTTTTATGGTATTAGGTCTAACATTTAAGTCTCTAATCCATCTTGAATTAATTTTTGTATAAGGAGTAAGGAAAGGATCCAGTTTCAGCTATCTACTTATGGCTAGCCAATTTTCCCAGCACCATTTATTAAATAGGGAATCCTTTCCCCATTTCTTGTTTTTGTCTGGTTTGTCAAAGATCAGATGGCTGTAGATGTGTGGCATTACTTCTGAGGGCTCTGTTCTGTTTCATTGGTCTATATCACTGTTTTGGTACCAGTACTGTGCTGTTTTGGTTACCGTAGCCTTGTAATATAGTTTGAAGTCAGGTAGCGTGATGCCTCCAGCTTTGTTCTTTTGACTTAGGATTGTCTTGGCAATGCAGGCTCTTTTTTGTTTCCATATGGATTTTAAAGCAGTTTTTTCCAATTCTGTGAAGAAACTCATTGGTAGCTTGATGGGGATGGCATTGAATCTATAAATAACCTTGGGCAGTATGGCCATTTTCACGATATTGATTCTTCCTATCCATGAGCATGGTATGTTCTTCCATTTGTTTATGTCCTCTTTTATTTCACTGAGCAGCGGTTTGTAGTTCTCCTTGAAGAGGTCCTTTTCATCCTTTGTAAGTTGGATTCCTAGGTATTTTATTCTCTTTGAAGCTATTGTGAATGGGAGTTCATTCATGATTTGGCTCTCTGTTTGTCTGTTACTGGTGTATAAGAATGCTTGTGATTTTTGCACATTAATTTTGTATCCTGAGACTTTGCTGAAGTTGCTTATCAGCTTAAGGAGATTTTGGGCTGAGACAATGGGATTTTCTAAATATACAATCATGTCATCTGCAAACAGGGACAATTTGACTTCTTCTTTTCCTAACCGAATACCCTTGATTTCTTCCTCTTGCCTGATTGCCCTAGCCAGAACTTCCAACACTATGTTGAATAGGAGTGGTGAGAGAGGGCATCCCTGTCTTGTGCCAGTTTTCAAAGGGAATTTTTCCAGTTTTTGCCCATTCAGTATGATATTGGCTGTGGGTTTGTCATAAATAGCTCTTATTATTTTGAGGTATGTTCCATCAATACCGAATTTATTGAGCGTTTTTAGCATGAAGGGCTGTTGAATTTTGTCAAAAGCCTTCTCTGCATCTATTGAGATAATCATATGGTTCTTGTCTTTTGTTCTGTTTATATGCTGGATTATGTTTATTGATTTGCGAATGTTGAACCAGCCTTGCATCCCAGGGATGAAGCCCACTTGATCATGGTGGATAAGCTTTTTGATGTGCTGCTGAATCCGGTTTGCCAGTATTTTATTGAGGATTTTTGCATCGATGTTCATCAGGGATATTGGTCTAAAATTCTCTTTCTTTGTTTTGTCTCTGACAAGCTTTGGTATCAGGATGATGTTGGCCAAAAAATGAGTTAGGGAGGATTCCCTATTTTTCTGTTCATTGGAATAGTTTCAGAAGGAATGGTACCAGCTCCTCCTTGTACCTCTGGTAGAATTCGGCTGTGAATCCATCTGGTCCTGGACTTTTTTTGGTTGGTAGGCTATTAATTATTGCCTCAATTTCAGAGCCTACTATTGGTCTATTCAGGAATTCAACTTCTTCCTGGTTTAGTCTTGGGAGAGTGTAAGTGTCCAGGAAATTATCCATTTCTTCTAGATTTTCTAGTTTATTTGCGTAGAGGTGTTTATAGTATTCTCTGATGGTAGTTTGTATTTCTGTGGGGTCGGTGGTGATATCTTCTTTATCATTTTTTATTGCATCTATTTGATTCTTCTCTCTTTTCTTCTTTATTAGTCTTGCCAGCAGCCTATCAATTTTGTTGATCTTTTCAAAAAACCAGCTCCTGGATTCACTGATTTTTTGGAGGGTTTTTTGTGTCTCTATCTCCTTCAGTTCTACTCTGATCTTAGTTATTTCTTGCCTTCTGCTAGCTTTTGAATGTGTTTCCTCTTACTTCTCTAGTTCTTTTAATTGTGATGTTAGGGTGGCAATTTTAGATCTTTCCTGCTTTCTCTTGTGGGCAGTTAGTGCTATAAATTTCCCTCTACACACTGCTTTAAATGTGTCCCAGAGATTCTGGTATGTTGTATCTTTGTTCTCATTGGTTTCAAAGAACATCTTTATTTCTGCCTTCATTTTGTTATGTACCCAGTAGTCATTCAGGAGCAGGTTGTTCAGTTCCATGTCGTTGAGTGGTTTTGATTGAGTTTCTTAGTCCTGAGTTCTAGTTTGATTGCACTGTGGTCTGAGAGACAGTTTGTTATAGTTTCTGTTCTTTTACATTTGCTGAGGAGTCCTTTACTTCCAACTATGTGGTCAGTTTTCGAATAAGTGCAATGTGGTGCTGAGAAGAACGTATATTCTCTTGATTTGGGGTGGAGAGTTCTGTAGATATCTATTAGGTCTGCTTGGTGCAGAGCTGAGTTCAATTCCTGGATATCCTTGTTAACTTTCTGTCTTGTAGATCTGTCTAATGTTGACAGTGGGGTGTTGAAGTCTCCCATTATTATTGTATGGGAGTCTAAGTCTCTTTGTAAGTCTCCAAGGACGTGCTTTATAAATCTGGGCACTCCTGTATTGAGTGCATATATATTTAGGATAGTTAGCTCTTCTTGTTGAATTGATCCCTTTCTCATTACGTAATGGCTTTCTTTGTCTCTTTTGATCTTTGATGGCTTACAGTCTGTTTTATCAGAGACTACGATTGCAACCCTTGCTTTTTTTTGTTTTCCATTTGCTTGGTAGATCTTCCTCCATCCCTTTATTTTGAGCCTATGTGTGTCTCTGCATGGAAGATGGGTCTCCTGAATACAGCAGACTGATGGGTCTTGACTCTTTATCCAGTTTGCCAGTCGGTGTCTTTTATTTGGAGCATTTAGTCCATTTACATTTAAGGTTAATACTGATATGTATGAACCTGATATTAGCTGGTTATTTTGCTCGTTAGTTGATGCAGTCTCTTCCTAGCCTCGATGGTCTTTACATTTTGGCTTGTTTTTGTAATGGCTGGTACTGGTTCTTCCTTTCCATGTTCAGTGCTTCCTTCAGGGTCTCTTGTAAGGCAGGCCTGGTGGTGACAAAATCTCTAAGCATTTGCTTGTCTGTAAAGGATTTTATTTCTCCTTCACTTATGAAACTTAGTTTGGCTGGATATGAAATTCTGCGTTGAAAATTCTTTTCTTTTTTTTTTTAAATTACTTTTGATTATTATACTTTAAGTTCTAGGGTACATGTGCATAACGTGCGGATTTGTTACATCCGTATACTTGTGCCATGTTGCTGTGCTGCACCCATCAACTCGTCAGCACCCATGAACTCATCATTTACATCAGGTATAACTCCCAATACAATCCCTCTCCCCTACCCCCTCCCCATGATAGGCTCAGGTGTGTGATGTTCCGCTTCCTGAGTCCAAGTGATCTCATTGTTCAGTTCCCACCTATGAGTGAGAACATGCGGTGTTTGGTTTAGTGTTCTTGTGGTAGTTTGCTAAGAATGATGGTTTCCAGCTGCATCCATGTCCCTACAAAGGACACAAACTCATCCTTTTTTATGGCTGCATAGTATTCCATGGTGTATATGTGCCACATTTTCTTAATCCAGTCTGTCACTGATGGACATTTGGGTTGATTCCAAGTCTTTGCTATTGTGAATAGTGCCGCAATAAACATATGTGTGCATGTGTCTTTATAGCAGCATGATTTATAATCCATTGGGTATATACCCAGTAATGGGATGGCTGGGTCATATGTTACATCTAGTTCTAGATCCTTGAGGAATTGCCATACTGTTTTCCATAATGGTTGAACTAGTTTACAATCCCACCAACAGTGTAAAAGTGTTCCTATTTCTCCACATCCTCTCCAGCACCTGTTGTTTCCTGAGTTTTTAATGATTGCCATTCTAAGTGGTGTGAGATGGTATCTCATTGTGGTTTTGATTTGCATTTCTCTGATGGTGAATGATGATGAGCATTTTTTCATGTGACTGTTGGCTGTATGAATGTCTTCTTTTGAGAAATATCTGTTCATATCCTTTGCCAACTTTTTGATGGGGTTGTTTGTTTTTTTCTTGTAAATTTGTTTGAGTTCTTTGTAGGTTCTGGATATTAGCCCTTTGTCAGATGAGTAGATTGCAAAAATTTTCTCCCATTCTATAGGTTGCCTGTTCACTCTGATGGTTGTTTCTTTTGCAGTGCAGAAGCTCTTTAGTTTAATGAGATCCCATTTGTCAATTTTGGCTTTTCTTGCTGTTGCTTTTGGTGTTTTAGACATGAAGTCTTTGCCCATGCCTATGTCCTGAATGGTACTACCTAGGTTTTCCTCTAGGGTTTTTATGGTATTAGGTCTAACATTTAAGTCTCTAATCCATCTTGAATTAATTTTTGTATAAGGAGTAAGGAAAGGATCCAGTTTCAGCTTTCTACTTATGGTAGCCAATTTTCCCAGCACCATTTATTAAATAGGAATCCTTTCCCCATCTCCTGTTTCTCTCAGGTTTGTCAAAGATCAGATGGCTGTAGATGTGTGGTATTATTTCTGAGGACTCTGTTCTGTTCCATCGGTCTATATCTCTGTTTTGGTACTAGTACCATGCTGTTTTGGTTACTGTAGCCTTGTAGTATAGTTTGAAGTCAGGTAGCGTGATGCCTCCAGCTTTGTTCTTTTGACTTAGGATTGTCTTGGCAATGCAGGCTCTTTTTTCGTTCCATATGAACTTTAAAGCAGTTTTTTCCAATTCTGTGAAGAAACTCATTGGTAGCTTGATGGGTATGGCATTGAATCTATAAATAACCTTGGGCAGTATGGCCATTTTCATGATATTGATTCTTCCTATCCATGAGCATGGTATGTTCTTCCATTTGTTTGTGTCCTCTTTTATTTCACTGAGCAGTGGTTTGTAGTTCTCCTTGAAGAGGTCCTTTACATCCCTTGTAAGTTGGATTCCTAGGTGTTTTATTCTCTTTGAAGCAATTGTGAATGGAAGTTCATTCATGATTTGGCTCTCTGTTTGTCTCTCACTGGCGTATAAGAATGCTTGTGATTTTTGCACATTAATTTTGTATCCTGAGACTTTGCTGAAGTTGCTTATCAGCTTAAGGAGATTTTGGGCTGAGACAATGGGATTTTCTAAATATACAATCATGTCATCTGCAAACAGGGACAATTTGACTTCTTCTTTTCCTAACCGAATACCCTTGATTTCTTCCTCTTGCCTGATTGCCCTAGCCAGAACTTCCAACCTATGTTGAATAGGAGTGGTGAGAGAGGGCATCCCTGTCTTGTGCCAGTTTTCAAAGGGAATTTTTCCAGTTTTTGCCCATTCAGTATGATATTGGCTGTGGGTTTGTCATAAATAGCTCTTATTATTTTGAGGTATGTTCCATCAATACCAAATTTATTGAGCGTTTTTAGTATGAAGGGCTGTTGAATTTTGTCAAAAGCCTTCTTTGCATCTATTGAGATAATCATGTGGTTTTTGTCTTTGGTTCTGTTAATATGATGGATTATGTTTATTGATTTGCGAATGCTGAACCAGCCTTGCATCCCAGGGATGAAGCCCACTTGATCATGGTGGATAAGCTTTTTGATGTGCTGCTGAATCCGGTTTGCCAGTATTTTACTGAGGATTTTTGCATCGATGTTCATCAGGGATATCGGTCTAAAATTCTCTTTCTTTGTTGTGTCTCTGCCAGGCTTTGGTATCAGGATGATGTTGGTCTCATAAAATGAGTTAGGGAGGATTCCCTCTTTTTCTATTGATTGGAATAGTTTCAGAAGGAATGGTACCAGCTCCTCCTTGTACCTCTGGTAGAATTCAGCTGTGAATCCATCTGGTCCTGGACTTTTTTTGGTTGGTAGGCTATTAATTATTGCCTCAATTTCAGAGCCTGCTATTGGTCTATTCAGGGATTCAACTTCTTCCTGGTTTAGTCTTGGTAGAGTGTAAGTGTCCAGGAAATTATCCATTTCTTCTAGATTTTCTAGTTTATTTGCGTAGAGGTGTTTTAGTATTCTCTGATGGTAGTTTGTATTTCTATGGGGTCGGTGGTGATATCCCCTTTTTCATTTTTTATTGCGTCTATTTGATTCTTCTCTCTTTTCTTCTTTATTAGTCTTGCTAGTGGTCTATCAATTTTGTTGATCTTTTCAAAAAACCAACTCCTGGATTCATTGATTTTTTGGAGGGTTTTTTGTGTCTCTATCTCCTTCAATTCTGCTCTGATCTTAGTTATTTCTTGCCTTCTGCTAGCTTTTGAATGTGTTTGCTCTTGCTTCTTTAGTTCTTTTAATTGTGATGTTAGAGTGTCAATTTTAGATCTTTCCTGCTTTCCCTTGTGGGCAGTTAGTGCTATAAATTTCCCTCTACACACTGCTTTAAATGTGTCCCAGAGATTCTGGTATGTTGTATCTTTGTTCTCATGGGTTTCAAAGAACATCTTTATTTCTGCCTTCATTTCGTTATGTACCCAGTAGTCATTCAGGAGCAGGTTGTTCAGTTTCCATGTAGTTGAGCGGTTTTGATTGAGTTTCTTAGTCCTGAGTTCTAGTTTGATTGCACTGTGGTCTGAGAGACAGTTTGTTATAGTTTCTGTTCTTGTACATTTGCTGAGGAGTGCTTTACTTCCAATTATGTGGTCAATTTTGGAATAAATGAGATGTGGTACTGAGTAGAATGTATATTCTGTTGATTTGGGGTGGAGAGTTCTGTAGATGTCTATTACGTCTGCTTGCTGCAGAGCTGAGTTCAATTCCTGGATATCCTTGTTAACTTTCTGTCTTGTTGATCTGTCTAATGTTGACAGTGGAGTGTTGAAGTCTCCCATTATTAATATATGGGAGTCTAAGTCTCTTTGTAAGTCTCTAAGGACTTGCTTTATGAATCTGGGTGCTCCTGTATTGGGTGCATATATATTTAGGATAGTTAGCTCTTCCTTTGAATTGATCCTTTTACCATTATGTAATGGCCTTCTTTGTCTCTTTTGATCTTTGATAGTTTAAATTCTGTTTTATCAGAGACTAAGATTGCAACCCTTGCTTTTTTTTTGTTCTCCATTTGCTTGGTAAATCTTCCTCCATCCCTTTATTTTGAGCCTATGTATGTCTCTGCGTGTGAGATGGGTCTCCTGAATACAGCAGACTGATGGGTCTTGACTCTTTATCCAGTTTGCCAGTCTGTGTCTTTTCATTGGAGCATTTAGTCCATTTACATTTAAGGTTAAGATTGTTATGTGTGAACTTGATCCTGCCATTATGATATTAACTGGTTATTTTGCTCGTTAGTTGATGCAGTTTCTTCCTAGCCTAAATGGTCTTTACATTTTGGCCTGTTTTTGCAATGGCTGGTACCGGTTGTTCCTTTCCATGTTTAGTGCTTCCTTCAGGGTCTCTTGTAAGGCAGGCCTGGTGGTGACAAAATCTCTAAGCATTTGCTTATCTGTAAAGGATTTTATTTCTCCTTCACTTATGAAACTTAGTTTGGCTGGATATGAAATTCTGGTTTGAAAATTCTTTTCTTTAAGAATGTTGAATATTGGCCCCCACTCTCTTCTGGCTTGTAGAGTTTCTGCCGAGAGATCTGCTGTTAGTCTGATGGACTTCCCTTTGTGGGTAACCCGATATTTCTCTCTGGCTGCCCTTAACATTTTTTCCTTCATTTCAACTTTGGTGAATCTGGCAATTTTGTGTCTTGGAGTTGCTCTTCTCGAGGAGTATCTTTGTGGCGTTCTCTGTATTTCCTGGATTTGAATGTTGGTCTGCCCTACTAGGTTGGGGAAGTTCTCCTGGATGATATCCTGAAGAGTATTTTCCAACTTGGTTCCATTTTCCCCCTCACTTTCGGGCACCCCGATCAGACGTAGATTTGGTCTTTTTACATAATCCCATACTTCTTGCAGGCTTTGTTCATTTCTTTTTCCTCTTTTTCTTTTGGTTTCTCTTCTCGCTTGATTTCATTCATTTGATCCTCAATCGCTGATACTCTTTCTTCCAGTTGATCAAGTCGTTTAGTGAAGCTTGTGCATTTGTCACATATTTCTCTTGTCATGGTTTTTATCTCTTTCATTTAGTTTATGACCTTCTCTGCAATAATTACTCTAGCCATCAATTCTTCCACTTTTTTTTCAAGATTTTTAGTTTCTTTGCACTGGGTACGTAATTCCTCCTTTAGCTCTGAGACGTTTGATGGACTGAAGCCTTCTTCTCTCATCTCGTCAAAGTCATTCTCCATCCAGCTTTGATCCGTTGCTGGCGATGAGCTGCGCTCCTTTGCCGGGGGAAATGCGCTCTTATTTTTTGAATTTCCAGCTTTTCGGCCCTGCTTTTTCCCCATCTTTGTGGTTTTATCTGCCTCTGGTCTTTGATGATGATGGTGATGTACTGATGGGGTTTTGGTGTAGGTGTCCTTCCTGTTTGATAGTTTTCCTTCTAACAGTCAGGACCCTCAGCTGTAGGTCTGTTGGAGATTGCTTGAGGTCCACTCTAGACCCTGTTTGCCTGGGTGTCAGCAGCAAAGGCTGCAGAAGATAGAATATTGCTGAACAGCGAGTGTACCTGTCTGATTCTTGCTTTGGAGGCTTCCTCTCAGGGGTGTACTCCACCCTGTGAGGTGCGGGGTGTCAGACTGCCCCTAGTGGGGGATGTCTCCCTGTTAGGCTACTCAGGGGTCAGGGACCCACTTGAGCAGGCAGTCTGTCCCTTCTCAGATCTCAACCTCCGTGTTGGGAGATCCACTGCTCTCTTCAAAGCTGTCTGACAGAGTCGTTTGCGTCTGCAGAGGTTTCTGCTGCTTTTGGCTTTTGTTGTTGTTTACTGTGCCCTGTCCCCAGAGGTGGAGTCTACAGAGACAGGCACGTTTCCTTGAGCTGCTGTGAGCTCCACCCAGTTCGAGCTTCCCAGTGGCTTTGTTTACCTACTTAAGCCTCAGCAATGGCGGGCGCCCCTCCCCCAGCCTCGCTGCTGCCTTGCCGTGAGATCGCAGACTGCTGTGCTAGCAATGAGGGAATCTCCGTGGGTTATCTCCTCCCAGCCAGGTGTGGGATATAATCTCCTGGTGTGCCTGTTTGCTTAAAGCGCAGTATTGGGGTGGGAGTTACCCAATTTTCCAGGTGTTGTGTGTCTCAGTTCCCCTGGCTAGGAAAAGGGATTCCCTTCCCCCTTGCACTTCCCAGGTGAGGCGATGCCTCGCCCTGCTTCAGCTCTCACTGGTCGGGCTGCAGCAGCTGACCAGCACCGATTGTCTGGCACTCCCTAGTGAGATTAACCCAGTACCTCAGTTGAAAATGCAGAAATCACCGGTTTTCTGTGTCTCTCGTGCTGGGAGTTGGAGACTGGAGCTGTTCCTATTCGGCCATCTTGCTCCGCCCCCCGAAAATTCTTTTCTTTAAGAATGTTGAATATTAGTTCCTACTCTATTCTGGCTTTTAGAGTTTCTGCCGAGAGATCTTCTATTAGTCTTGATGGGCTTCCCTTTGTGGGTAACCCGATCTTTCTCTCTGGCTGCCCTTAACATTTTTTCCTTCATTTCAACTTTGGTGAATCTGGCAATTATGTGTCTTGGAGTTGCTCTTCTTGAGGAGTATCTTTGTGGCGTCCTCTGTATTTCCTGAATTTGAATGTTGACCTGCCCTCTTAGGTTGGGGATGTTCTCCTGGATGATATCCTGAAGAGTGTTTTCCAACTTGGTTCCATTTCCCCCTCACTTTCAGGCACACCAATCAGACGTAGGTTTGGTCTTTTCACATAATCCCATACTTCTTGGAGGCTTTGTTCATTTCTTTTTCCTCTTTTTTCTCTAGACTTCTCTTCTCACTTCATTTCATTCCTTTGATCTTCAATCATTGATACTCTTTCTTCCAGTTGATCGAGTCAGTTACTGAAGCTTGTGCATTTGTCACGTAATTCTTGTGTCATGGTTTTTATCTCTATCAGTTCGTTTATGGCCTTCTCTGCATTGATTATTTTAGTTATCTATTCTTCTGTTCTTTTTTCAAGATTTTTAGTTTCTTTGTGCTGGGTACGTAGTTCCTTCTTTAGCTCTGAGAAGTTTAATCGACTGAAGCCTTCTTCTCTCAACTCATCAAAGTCATTCTCCATCCAGCTTTGATCCATTGCTGGCGATGAGCTGTGTTTCTTTGTAGGGGGTGATGCGCTCTGATTTTTTGAATTTCCAGTTTTTCTGCCCTGCTGTTTCCCCATCTTTGTGGTTTTATCTGCCTTTGGTCTTTGATGATGGTGATGTACTGATGGGGTTTTGGTGTGGGTGTCCTTCCTGTTTGTTAGTTTTCCTTCTAACAGTCAGGACCCTCAGCTGCAGGTCTGTTGGAGTTTGCTTGAGGTCCACTCCAGATCCTGTTTGCCTGGGTATCAGCAGCAGAGGCTGCAGAAGATAGAATATTGCTGAACAGTGAGTGTTGCTGTCTGATTCTTGCTCTGGAAACTTCGTTTCAGAGGTGTGCCGAGCCGTGTGAGGTGTGAGGTGTCGGTCTGCACCTAGTGGGGTATGTCTCCCAGTTAGGTTACTCAAGGGTCAGGGACCCACTTGAACATGTAGTCTGTCCATTCTCAGATCTCAGCCTCCATGCTGGGAGACCCACTGCTCTCTTCAAAGCTGTCAGACAGGGTCATTTATCGCATTTTTAAAAGTAATTAGTTATATGTTATGCTTTTTCTGGATACCTTAAATACGAGGATGAGAAGACACACTTTCCATTCTTGGGGAGTTCTATCTGGTATTACAGACAGGAATTAAAAAATGTATTTGCAACATTGGATAATTAAAGCAATAGTAGAAATATTATTATGCATACTTTTTGTAATGCAGTGTATAGTATCATGAAAATGCTCCACTCAGTTCTTTTGCTGTTGAAAGCATAGTTGATTGATGGCCCCAGCTGCTGTCCCTCTGTGTCTACCACGGACTTGTGCCCAGACACCACCTCTGGCTGCTCTCAGCCAGTGACTGAGCACTGCAGGCATAATAAGACAGGCCCAATCTAGTCAGACATAAGACTTCTCCCACAGGTAATATTGGATCAAAAATTCTCCCTTGGCCTAACTCAACATTTTTTGGACCTGGGGTGCAGTCTGAGACTTTTCCTCCATGATCTTTTTTCCCTTGTCCTTTACGGGTGCCAGACTTGCTGCTCCCTTAGGAGAACCTCCCTACCCTCTCTTGCTTCCCCTCATTTGTACTTTACAGGCTTTTCTTCAATAAATCTCATGTACATCTCATCTCGTTGTCTGCATCTTGGAGGACCTGAACTAATGAACCATATGTACTGAAGTCTCACCTTGTGGCAAGAACGAACTAAATACATTACCACATGTCCTTTCCTCAGAGCAAGTCTGTATGCCAAGTCTCCAATAAGCCAATTTTACAGATGAAGAAATTAATACTTGGAAAGATTAAATGACTAGACTGAAATCATATGGCTAGCAAGAGATGGAGATGGAATTTGTAGCTCTCAAATTTATAACAGCCACCAAGCTGCCACGATACTTAATTGCAAAACCATAACAACTGGTAAAAGAAATGTAGAAGCACAAAAGAAATGATTGTCCTGATAGATGAGAAAATATACTAAACAGTGTGTAACTTTATGTGTATTCAAGAGTAGTAGGTAGCTGGCTAAAAGAGGATTTAAAAAGCACCATGACATTAATCATAAAAAGACAAATGACCCAACAAGAAAAATAGGTAAAGGATATGAATAGACATTTATCCAAAAAGATGTACAAATGGCTAGAATACACATGAAAAGATGCTTGGAATCATTAGTAACTAAGATAATGCAACACAAAATCCCAATGAGGTTCTACTTTGTACCTAATAAAATGGTTGTAATGAAAGAGGCAGATGATAACATGGGTTTGCAAGGATATGGAGAAGTTGAAACCCTGGAATACCACTGGTAGAAATGTAAAATAGTGCAGCCACTTTTGAAAACAGTTTGGCAGTTTCTCAAAAGGTTAAACCTAGAATTAACATAAGACCCAGTAACTGCACTCCTAGTTGTTTACTCAAGAGAATTAAAAATGCATGTCCACACAAAAACTTGTATATAAATGTTCATGGCATTATTATTCGTATAGCAAAAAATGCAAACACCCAAGTTTCATTAACTGATGAATGAATATTTAAAAAGATATATCTGTATAATGGAGTGTTATTTGGCCACACAAAGTAACGAAGAACTGAAGCATCCTCCAACGTGGAAGAAACTTGAAAACATACTAAAAAAAAATTAAGCCAGACATCACAGGCCACATATTGTGTGACTACACATTTGTTTAAAATCTGGAATAGGCAAATCCATAAAGGCAGAAAGTAGATTAATGATTGTCAGAGAATGGGGGAAGACACAATTGGGAGTACCTGCTTACAATGAGTTTTCTTTTGGGGGGTGATGAAAATTTTCCAGATTTATATAGTGGTGATGATTGTGTGATTTTTGTGAATATACTAAAAATCATTGAATTGCATACTTGGGAAGGGTGAATTTTGTGGTATTTGAAGTATGTGTCAATAAAAAGAAACTCAAAAGGTTAGAGAAAATGTTTAAATACAGTTAAAATTGTCATGCTTTCTTTTTTTCTGTGTTCACAAAGGCACCTCATCCAAATATCTGTAGAACATGATTTGAAAACCAATGCTTTCAGGGTCCGAATAAAAATGAAAACTAAAGCAAGACAACAATGACAATTTAAAAACCAACAATGTTGGACAGTATGTTGTCTCTGATTGTAATTCAAAGGAGAAAGTGGAAAGAATGTGGTGAAAATCAACATCGAAAGAAATGAATTTTCCAAAGGAATGTAAACTCTCACCTGAAGACAGTGGTCAGCCATCACCAGCTTTTAGCACAAAGGAGTGAACTGGTTTGAATTGTGTTTCAAGACTAAAGTTCAAGGAGCAGAAACTGGAAAAATGTTATCAGGGAGAGGCTGGATGCAGGAAGGTCTGTTGGGAAGTCCGTGGTGATAGTTCAGATAGGAGGACTTGACCTAAGATAGTGGTGATGGAGATGGAGATGGAGGTGGAGGAAAGGTGAGAGTTACTCTTATAGTAGAATCCACAGGGCTTGGGTCAGAAGTGAGGATAGAAAGAGAAAGAAAAATTGAGATCCTGCCATCTCCTGCTTGGGCACCTGGATACATCATAGAACTACATTAGCTTATATTGGGAATCTAAGGCATTAACAATCAAAGTTGGAGGTAAATATTTATTTGAGTATTTTGACTTTGTGGTGCTTGCAAGACATTTGGGTACAATTCTCTTTTTATAATTCGAGATATGAATCCAGGACACAAGAGAATGATTCGGAGTAACACTCTGAGATCAGCCTGTTTTCTCCATGAAATTACTTTACTCCTGACCTTTTCCTATTGTTAGATACCAAGAGTTCTTTCATGTACACTGTCTCAAGGCATTTGTTTTTTTTGTTTGTTTGTTTAATTGCAAAGTGAATGTAGTTTCAATGTTCTTTCTTGAGTTTCAAAAGAGATGTCTGAATCCAGGGAAGAGAGAGTTGCTTTCAGACAAAATTATTTTGTTTGTGTTGTAATATTCTTGGCATTTTATACCCTAAGCCAAAAATACCATAAGCAACAGATTTTTGGAAAAATGCAAACACCCATGCAGACAGCATAGACACTATGGTTGAGAGTTGCCTGGCTAGAGATGGCAGTAATTTGAAAGTATTTAAAATACATTAAGTCCCTTGGGTTTCCTCAACACTTCGACCCCTCATTTCTCTAAAGTGCAGCCTTAAAGGTGAAGGCTGATGGTAGGTGGGGGTGGGGTGGGTTAGTCAGATTTGTGTGCATTTTTCCTGGAAGAAAACCAGAAGTTGTAGCATGTCCTTGTTAGAATTCCTATCCACTGGCATAGGCAGACGGCTGGAAGTAAAGACCACAGGTATTGCTTAGTTTTAAGTAATCCTGTGGGAATCCCCCATACATTTTCTGTGTGCACCAGAGAACGTCTAAGAGCTTCTTGTCACTGAGAATGATTTGAAGAAAATGCCTCAGTTTCTTCATCTGTAAAATGGAGAACTGATATGGGAATTAAATGAGTAGAAAAATATAGAATACTTAAAACTTAAAATAGTGCCTAGCATGTAGCATGTGCTCCAAATGAATTATCGTTATTAGTGTAGAACTGGGAAAGAACAAGCTGAAATCTACCCTGGCCTCACCTGGATGTGGGTATTGCAAACAGCCAAGTAGGAAAGGTTGTAAGCTGACACCAAACCTGTTATATTAATGTTAAATATCTGTATTTTTGTGGTGTGTGTTTCTGCATGAACACCTACAGTTCAGTATGTACAATATGCACAACTAGTAAGTACCCATAAAAATTTTTAAAAGAATAAATGTACCAGTCCTCAATGGTTGTACCATTAAGGACTTTTGGTATTTTTTTTTTTTCATAGAAAGTCTTGAGTTACAGAGTCCACTTCATTATACTTAAGTAATAGTACTTGAAGTGGGTTTACTACTCTGATATAATAACCACTAATTTCATTTGGGTTCCTCAGTTTGGTAAACTCCATTACAAAGTCTTATCAAACTGATACTCCAGCCAAATGGGGACTTGATTAGACTTTAACTGACCCTTCAATTGACTGGAGAATAATGCGGACTCACCAAGTTTATTTAATGGGTTCCCTCTTTAGAGTAGAGGTCTGGATACTGCCTCCTGGTTCTGCATCCTATTAAATGTCTGTCCAACCATACCAAATGCAATCTCTTGGTCTACAAATTTTTTCTTGAAAATAAAGTGAGGCATACATTTAGTCTCTAAGATCAATTTAGGGGATTTAAATACTTGAAGGTGGTAACATCAGAGACAGAAAAGTAGTTTATAATCTATAACTCACTATTCCATCTTTTTCAAAGATGTTATATTAAATTTGCTTATTTTCTCATATTTCTAAAAATGTGAAAACTCTATTGCCAGAATTCCTCTGGCATAATTTGGTCTTTGACCTTGGCAGTGTGTTGGGCTTTGGGAAGTGAAGTGTGACATTACTCAGGAGGTGGGATCAAGGCTGAGGTTACTTCCATCCCCATAGGAAGACTTCACTCAACAATGGGCAAAAAGAGCCAAGGGACATTCAAGAGGAGACCTATCCATGAGTAAAGGCACAAGATAGAATGTCAATGTCACGTTAATGACTAAGTAGGTGGTGTTCCAGTCAAGAGAATAAATGTCTAATTGTGCTACAGTGGGATATTTGGGTGGAAAGTAGCTAAGTAACTCCAAGAAGGGAGAAGGATTTGAACACGGAGAAGGTAAGTGTGGACTTCTGTGGGCGGAAATACAATAGAGACTATGACAGAAATCTTAAGGCTTTGAGGAAATAAAGATCCCTTGTCTTTTCAAAAGTATTAGGTGTATCTTGCCTATAAGATAGTCTTTCATGGTATAAGAACAGGGAATGTTAACTTAGTAATACATTTTCTACACTTTGGAAATGGAGAAGAGTGTAGTCAGGAATCTTTACAGGTATTGGCTTTTAAAGCTGTCAGTTCTATTTGATAACTTTGATTCAGGTTTACTGGTTGATCATTCCTACAACAGGCATGAAGGCACTCTGATTATCAGGGAAAGGTGTTCTACATGGAAACTACAGTCATTAATTCAGATAATTTAATATTATTTAGTATGAAATAAAAATTTAAATAAAACAAAAATGCTTGATGCACGAGATAAACTAGTTACATTCAACTCTCCCTGTATTTGTCAAAGAGACAGGAGAATTTTCAGGACAAATACCTACTGTGTTGTCTTCAAAGAACCATAATATATATAGGCTTGTGTTGTGCTCATAAATGAGAAAGTGTGTATATATTAATTTGTTCTTGCACTACTGTAAAGAAATACCTGAGACTGGGTAATTTGTAAAGAAAAGAGGTTTAACTAGCTCATGGTTCTGCAGGCTGTGCAGAAAGTATGGCTGGGGAGACCTCAGGAAACTTACAATCATGGTGAAAGTTGAAGGGGAGGAGGCGAGGCATGTCTTTCATGGCAGGAGCAAGAGGAAGAGAGAGAAGGGAAATGTGTCACACAGTTTTAAACAACCAGATTTCATGAGAACTCACTCACTATCATGAGAGCAGCACTGAGGGGATGGCATTAAACCATTCGTGAAGAATCTACTCCCAATATCCAATCACCTCCCAGCAGACCCCACATCCAACATTGATGATTACAATTCAACATGAAGTTTGGGTGGGGACACAGTTCGAACCATACCAATAAGATGTTATAAGTATGCCACTGGTTGAAGAGGAAAAGGATAATGCAGACCCAATGTTTATTACAGGGCTGTGGCTAACAACATATAGTTCTCCATATCATTGTGTGACATCATCTGGTAAATTATGACATTCATTTAATTGACCCATGCAGAAGTAATTTTCTGTTTCAGGCAAAGCTGCATGAATAAAATAAAAGAAAATAAACTACTTTTACTTAGTGAGTTCACAATTCTTATACCCCCACCCCCGATAAATCTAGACATTTCCTTGAGTTTTTCTGTTTTTGTTTGAGTTTGGAAACCGGAAACTATTAAGTGGCTCTATAAACATTTAAATGTTTTACTATCTTGGTTCCTAATCACATTAAAGAAGCAGTGGGAAGCAAGAAAGGAGAACCAGGCAAAGCAATACATAAACATTCCACATTTCACAGCTCTCACTATTCAATAAAGGTGTGGGCACTAATTATAGGTTCAGAGGAAATGTACTTTATTGGATAAATTTACTATTTTAAAGACTGTTCATGAATCTATTGCAGAAAATTAGAAAAGAAGAAAATTTGTTGAGACTCTTGCATATTCTCTATATTCTATTTTAGTGTCTGTAATTACTGAGTGTGTGTGTGTGTGTGTGTGTGTGTGTGTGTGTGTATTTACAGTAAAGTCATATGTTACATCTTCTTTTGTAATTTTGATTTTTTAAATTTTTGAGACAGCATCTCACTCCATCACTCAGGCCTGCAGTGCTGTGTTGCAATCATGGCTCAGCTCACTACAGCCTCAGCCTCTGGGCTCCAGCAATCCTCCCATCTCAGCTTCCCCAGAAGCTGGGGCTACAGTGATGTGCCACTATTCCAGGTTAATTTTTTGTATTTTTTGTAGAGACAGGGTTTCACCATATTACCCAGACTGGTCTTGAACCCCTGGGATCAAGCAATCCACCCAATTCAGCCTTCCATAGTGCTGGGACTCCAGATGTGAGCCACCCTGCCTGGTCTATCTTGTTTTAGAAATTAACCTTTTGATATTTTTTGTACCACCTAGATTGCTTATTATTTTTTTTAAAAAGACTTGATCCTTAGAGCAGTCTTAGATTCACAGCAAAATTGAGTAGAAACTACAGAGTTTCCATATATTTACTGCCCCCACACAAACACAGCCTCCCAAAAGTGGAACATTGTCACCTTTATTTTTAAAGTTTAGTCTAGACACCAGAGAAACATATTCAATGTGGTTATTTCAGAGAAAACTTGCATTTAGTACTAGAGACTATGCAACTCAGGCATCTGAAACACCCTTCCTCATAGAGATCCTGAATCACATGAAGATGATGTCATAAGTCAATTCCAGAAATAGGATCAAAGCTAAAAATACTTTGATGTCTATTGTTTCTCTCCAGTTTTGTTATTGTCCCCTTTTCTAATCCTTGCAGCGTTGTTACAATCCAATTATCTATGAGAACTTTAACTTCTATAGCTATCACTATCCATTGTATTTCCACATACATTATCTATGCTTTCCTTGTTGTTTTCAACTGTTTCAAAACAACTAGAGCTCTTAGTTTAATTGACATACTTTGCAACATATTCAATTTTATGTTTGTATCTTTTCACATTTTTAAAATTGTTGTAGAAGGTATATAATATGTAACATCATATATTAAATATACACAGTGTATATAAATATACATATACATGTGTCTCTATATATACATATATACATGCTCTCTGTGTGTGTGTGTGTGTGTGTGTGTATGATTTACCCCAGAGTACTTACTACCAGACTGTAAGTGACTCTCTTTCAGTCCTGGCCACAAACAGCTTTGTCCAAAATCTGATGCTTGAGTCCTACCTCTTAGCCAATTGAATCTGAAGTTTCAGGAATAAGGCCTGGGCATCAGAATGGTTGGTAATGTGCAACCAAGTTTGAAAACTCCTAATGTAGCCAAGCATAGTGGCTTACGCCTGTAATCTCAGTACTTTCAGAGGTCGAGGCGGGAGGATTACTTGAGCTCAGGAGTTTGAGTCCCACCTGGATAACATAGAAAGACCCTGTCTCTACCAAAAAAAAAAAAAAAAGTAAAATCTATTGACTGGGCATGGTGGCCTACATCTGTGGTCCCAGCTATTTGAGAGGCTCTGGTGAGAAGACTGCCCAAGCTGAAGAGGCTGAGGCTGCAGTGAGACATAATAATGCCACTGCAGTCCGGTGTGACAGAGTGAGATTCTATCTCAAAAAAAAAAAAGAAAAAAATAAAAATTATTTTAAATAAAAAATAAAACTAGTGATGTAAATGTTGGGCTTAGAAAGCTGTTTCTTTCATTAAAATGAAGTTTCCCAGTAGGTGTAGATTAAGGAGTTTTGTACAGAAATCCATAGAGAATAGCCTTTGTCCATGAGAATTGTTCCAGATTTAGAGCATCCTCACCTAGGCTTTTGTGCCCACTCTGTGTCTCATCGTGGCTTTTCACACTTTCAAATTTTGTGTATTTTATTCAGTTATCCAGGGAACTGATCATGGTCAAATATTTCCATTTTTCTTCTAAAGTATATATTTGTTTTGCTCATCTTTCACGTTCTGTTAATAGATATTTCAATTCCCGCCCACTTTCTGACATTTCTACTCCTTAGTTTTGATTTGGCACTGAAAGCACAAGGTGAATCTGCTTTTCTATATGGCTGAGATAGGATGCATACTAGGTGGACAAAATCACTGTATGTTAAAGAGATGAACTTCACGTGTGCGTGCGCCTCTCAAGTAGCTGGGACCGCAGATGCTTGGTACCATGCACAGCTAATAGTTTTTACTCTTTTTTGTAGAGACAGGGTCTTGCTGTATTATCCAGGTGGGTCTCAAACTCCTGGGTACAAGTTATCCTCCTGCCTTGACTTCCCACAAGTGCTGAGATTTTGGCTACACACACCCCCCCCTACACACACACACACATGCAAACACACACACCCAAATGCCAAAAACCTTCCTTATTAAATCTCTTAAATGAAGTGTATTCAAATAATGAAACTCTCATATAGTATACCAATTTATCCTTCCCTCAAACAACGTCTTCAGAAATACTTTGCTATACTTCATGTCCCCATTTTCTTTTAAACAAACAATGTATTAATCTTGGTCCCCTGTTTCACAGAATTCCACCTGGAGCTGTCATTCACTGTGCATCAACTGAGAATACTTCAGAGCCCTCTCTTGTGCTCTTCCCCTTTCCCAACAGTTTCATACATAATCTCTGGGTAATTCTACAGCACTTTTTTTTAATGACTGAGTATATCTCTGATCAGGATGTAGCAATCACAGAATAATAAGCGTAATCACATCAAGAAAGGCTTTGTTGCTTTGTCTGTGGAATATGCCTATTGGAACCTGCACCTGCTCCAAATCTGGAAATGCTTTCAGGTTGTCAAATATCAGTTGTCAGTGGACTTCCAATGAACCTTTTCTGAAAACAGAATTAATGCAGTTTCCTTGAAACATTATCTCATTTGGCTTGTAAAGAGTCATCCTGAAGTGTTTTATGGGGTGGGGGGAAACATATATCACAGAAATCAAAAAATTAAAATGAAGATTTATGTGTATCATTTTCCAGTTTAGAGAACAATTATTCTTTTGAGAGATGGCTTTTTAAAGAAATAACTTGTATATATGTTTTCTGTTTTTGTGAATGATTTACACTTAATATGCTGAAATTTGGAAATCTCACAGAACCTGAAATACTAAAGCCAGAGTAGATGAGTATTGATTTAACAGATTTCACTTGGCATTGTTAGAGAATTCTTAAATTACGTAATTCAAGGTTATTCCCAAAGAGTAAGTTATGTTATTGTTCTACAATGAAGTTGCTATCTTTCATGTCAAAACGTAAGATATATTTTCTATGCAAATTTGATAAAATGACTTCTCATTCTATTCTATGCAAGGAAGACTATTCAATTGTTCTTCAATGTGTCTCTAAATCCCGTTTAGTCAGTGGTCAATGGGACATTACCTTTTAATCTGAAAACATATAACTATTTTATAAGTCTAGTTCATCTGAATTATATCAGCATTAGTTACCAGTTGAGAAAAGGGGGAGATGTAAAAATTGTAAAATGGCTACTATCACATAAGCAAGTTGATAAGTGAGTCAATGTATGAGAATTTCAGGAAAAAAGAGCTCCGTCCACAATCTAATTTTTTTTCATATTCTGAAGATCATCTTCCTTCTCATACTCACTCACATCTTCCTTAACTAAAGCTGCTAGTCAGATGAATGAATGGAAGCTCTCCGTAGAGGAGACACACAAGGGTGAAAAGCTGAATGAAAGCAGGGATGATGACGAGCAATCAGAAATCCTGCATAATTAAATGACAGCTTGCTGGCTTCAGCCAAGAGCATTAAAATGATCTCGGTGGACATTAGACATCCTCAATGAGATCTTAGTTGGCTGTGACATTACCCTTAAAGGAAATCTGTGCTATCTGGAGAAATACCATTTCAGAGATCAGACTGAATTGCAGCTAGGATCATATTCGTTAGCAGTCATTAGAATGTTCTCGTTCAATGTCATATCTGGGGTTCTTGGATATGAGATTGCCTGTCTCACACTGCCCTTGGGCATTTTTCAGTCTTCTGGGCTGATTCCCTGAGATTAATGTATCAGTAATCAATTTTCGTGATAGTCCTATGACTCAACAATTATTTATTGGATGTTTACAAGGAGGCACCGTTGTTCTAAAACCTAGGGTGTTTTAGACAAATGGAAATGTTACTACACATAAATATTTTATACTATATTGGTAATAAACAAACACCAGTAAATGAAATAATAACAGATTATGTAAAATGTTAGAAATAGAATTTGTTCTCTGCCTTTATAAACTTGAATTGTTTATGTTGTCTACTAGTTGCCATTAATTTTTAATGGAGGAATGTGCTGTCCAAAAATGGTGAGCGTCTGACTTTTGTTGGCCTGTTAGTCTGTCTTGTTCTCCATGTTTTCCTTTTCTTTTATTATGAAAATGTATATAATCTGCTTAAAATTATCTTCTATATGTCTATTATGTATTTCAGTATCTTTACTGATAAACACTACATTTCAATGAATATTTTTATAACAAAATCTAGCAAAATAATAAGTGTTTAAAGTATAAAGCCCTCTGCCATATATATATCCATACATATATGTTGGTTTGTCTTAAGAAAATTGGGACAGAGCTGTACCTACAACCTCGAACTTTGCTCTTTATTTTTAAAACATCAAGGTAATATATGCAGATTTATCTCACTCTGTTTTAATAGCTGCATAGTATTTCATTATATGGCCATATCATGTTGTATTAATTTGAAACCATTTGAAAGACATTAGATTGGTTCAGAATTTTCAATAATACTAACTTCCTTGTACATATGCAATCATTTCTATGAAATATGAAGGGTTGGTGGATGCAAATGCATTTTAAATTTAGAGTTACTGCCTAATTGGCCAACAGAATTTGTACGCCAACTTGTACTGTCCCAGTTACATCTGAAAATACCTGTTTCCCCACTAGAATGTTGACTCTTCAAGGACACAGCCTTATCTGCATTTCCACTACTATTTTTGGTCATGTCACTTGTCTACTTAAATCCCTTCGGTGGCTTCTGATTGCTTTCTACAATCTGTTCCCTCCTCATCTCCTCGCCTCATTGGTGGTGTTTGCCTCTTGCTTCCTGCATTCTCCACACTGATTTCTCTTTTAGTTTCTCACATATATTTGCTCCTTCTCACCTCACATTTTTGTTCACATGATGATTTTTTCTTGGAAAGCACTTTGTCCTCCTCTTTGCCCTGCTGATTTCGACTCATCTGTTAGAATTCAGATCAAATGTTAATTTTTCAAAGGACACTTCTCTTGCCCTGATTAATTTAGTTCTGATATTATTAACTCCTGCAGGGGCCATAATATCTCATTTATAGCACTTTTCACTATTTAAACGTGTATTTTGGTGCGTGATTATTTTTTAAATGTCTGTCTCGTTTGCTAGCATGTAAGCTCTATGAGGGCAGGAAGCAATCTTTCCTGTCCACCAGGAAATCCCAGTCCTCAGCAAACCAGTTTCTACGTGGTAGATGTTTTGTAAGTAGATACTGAATAAAATAATTTTTTATTTTATTTAGTATCCCTAGTGCTTAGCAAAATACCTAAGACACAGTAAACACTCAATAATTTATTGTTGAATAGAATGTTTTTTATGTCTGTTCCCAACATTAGCTATTGTATTTTCAAACATTTGTGCCAACTTAAAGAAAAAAACCTCACTGTAATTTCATTTTCATTTCTTTAAAATTACAAGATCAATCTATTTTCATGCGTATTTTTTCATGTTTATTATTATATTTAATTTATTTGGTGAATCCTCTATTCTCAGTATTTTCCTATCTTTCAGTTGGGATAAAAAGCAATGTCTATTTTTTACTACAGATCAGCAGTCCCAAACCTTTTTGGCACCAGGGACCAGTTTCATGGAAGACAATTTTTCCATGGATGAAAGGAAGAGTGGTGGATGGTTTCAGGATGAAACTGTTTCACCTCAGATCATCAGGCATTAGATTCTCATAAGGTGCGTACAACCTAGATCCCTCACATGCACAGTTCACAGTAGAGTTCGCGCTCCTATGAGACTGTAATGCTGCTGTGGATCTGACAGGAGGAAGAGCCCAGGTAGTAATGCTTGCTCACCTACTGTTCGCCTCCTGCTGTGCTGTCTGGTTCCTAACAGGCCACCAGCAGGAACTGTCCACAGCCCAGGAGTCAGGGACCCCTGCTACAGATGAAAATATGAAGATCCATCCAGCTTGTAGCTCAGGCTACTGTGCTGCTGTGGCTTCTCATAGCAACTCAGGTGGGGAAAATATCCTCCCATTCCTATTGGTGTGGAATAGAAATAGCAGTGGGTGGTCACAGGAGGATGGAAAAACTGAAACAACAGCTAAAACAAAAACCAGGCAAAGAAACTACAGAATAACAGAAAACCCAAAATAAGGAAGAGGAAATAGCCAAAACCCCAGTCAGGGTGACATGTCCATGACTCTTTCAAACAAACCCAAATAAGGGAGAAAGGGGGTGGTAACTGGGAGGCCTCGGAAATCCCCTCTTTTTACAGAATACCTAATAATTATTTCATCCCCTTATTAAAGAAAGACCCATAAAATAGAAATACTGGGTGGTCACAGGAGAATGAGAAAATATCAAGCAGCAATTTCACACAGCAGCAAGAGAGGAGATGTTAAAGTTAGTTACAAAGAGAAGGACGAGCCTGGGCTGGTAAGACCAACAGCTGGGGCAGGGGCTCCAGCTGCTTGAAAGCACCTAAGTCCAACATAGCATTGGATTTGACCCACACCCAACCCCGGGCCTAAATATATGCTCGTTGCCATACTGAATCACTCACCCACCAGTGCAATGGCGGACACGAGAATGCCCATATTTAGTATAAAAATGGGAGGCACCTCAATTCTCAGAAAGCTCTGCCTTTTTCCCTAGAAAACCTCATGATGATTCCACCCTTTAATTGGAAGAGCCCATAAAATTAGAAACCCAAACTCCATGTGTGCAACTCGCTCTCCCCACTATGCCTGCACGCCCGCTCTTGAACGTGTACTTCCGCTTTGCAGTGAAAGTTCCTTGCCTTTCACTTCTTTGTGACCCATTCCTGAATTCTTTCTGCTGCCGTGTCAATAACCCAGACACCAGCTGGGCTGCGGTCTCACCAGCATCCAGAGACCCACTTAAGCCCTCCAGCAACATTACCACTATTGGGAAAACTATAAACTCTGTTTCTAATGGTGATTGATGGCTTTTCAAGAAACACCTCCTTTAGTTCTCTTCTCCTCTCTATGACTCAGGAACAAGCCTTTTCTCTGACTTTGTCCTAATAAATTTTAGTATCTAAAAGGATGCTACTTCTTGCTTTTTATTTGTGTATCTCTTCTCACATTCCCCACTCTCCTTCCCCAAATCTCCCCTGCCCCCACCCCCTACTGCCCCATTAAGAAGGAATTGTTTCAAAGACTGGGACTCATTCTTGGTCCCTGATGAATCTCCAGTGGCAACAACAGGACATGGAACATCGTAGGAACTCAATAATTATCCGTTGACTTATTGAGTGGCTGTCCTGTCCAGAGAGCACTGCAAGTTACAAGCATCAAGCTGTTAAAAAAAAATTATCCATTTGTTCCAACATTAACTGTTTTGATCCAGATCTATGCTTCTTACCCATCTCTTCCACTTGGATGAGTTTTCCTGGGATGACTCTCAGTGTTTCAGAAAAGAAAGCTCATCTAGATATTAGTCCCAGGTGAGCACAGGCCCATTCTGACCCTGGCAGGCATTGTAGAAGAGTGGGATGGATGGCTGTGCCTGACGGGGGGTGGCTAAATGTCCGGATTCTAGATAAACCATTAGCATTAGACATAGCTCCATATAACCTTGGGCATTCCACTTAATCTCCTGGTGCCTACTTTTCCCCAACTGCTAAACGGGCTAACAAGAGCGCCTGCCTTGTAGAGTCAGTGTGAGGATTAATAGAAGTAATATATGTAAAGCACTTAGAGCAGTGCCTGGCATGTAGTAAGTGCCTGATAGATGTTGTTAGTATTCTATTAGTCTGGGCTGTTAGCTAGAGTTATGTGTCTGTCTCCCTCCCTTGAGGTTAACAAGGAATCCGCACATAGAAAGGTGGTGGCAGATGTAGATCTGGCTTGTTTGCAAATTACTGTCCAGGAATTATTTTTTTCTAACACTCATTTTTGTAAAATGCCATACACTTTTCCTTTTCATTTACTGTCTGTGAATATCTGTGATCAAAGTGGGTATTATTTCATTTAAGAGTCTGAGGCATAGAAAGGTTAAATGATTTGCTCAAGGACATAACAAATGACTGGTGACTGGGAGATAGAAATTATATGACTTCTAGTCCACTGCTCCAGACCAGGCTCATTCTATTTAGATGTTAAGTTCTTACTTAATATTATAGATCCAAGTGACCTGGACTCACCTCACATTTCCTGTATCATAGCGATATGCAGATGGTGAATGTAAAAGCAAGGTTACAAGTCAAATGTTGTATCATAGACAGAAAGACTATAAAATTGAAACATGATGCTTTATATCATTCCACTTTTATTTGAGGCCTGTTCTTTCTCCTTACTGACACGAAAATACTATTTATTTGCTTTCTGGAGATGGCATATCCTAGTTTGAAATTATATCTGTCAATTGCAAAATAAAGTTACCAACGATATAAAATAAAAAAAGATCACCTTGGCAACTTCAAAAATAATAAAGTATGCTATTATAAGAAGTAAAGTTTTACACTAGCAGCAATTTATAGTAAAACATTAAATTCATATTTATTGCATGAAAAATAAATGGGACCACATTTATACCCACTACTTTATAGCCACATGCTATATTAGAGGAGAAAGCTGTAATCCATAACGGAAATACACAAATAGAAAAATATTTCCTAGAGCTGTTTTAGTGACTGAGAGTAAGGTAAGCCTTTTGTTAAAATTACACATTGGTATTGCATGAATTGAAAGGTGGAGTTGTGGTTTAGAGAGAATGGCACTGCAGGTTTCATCCAGTGCTGTGGAGTAGAATTCATCAGCATGGGGTAGGAGGAAGAAGCAGCCCAGAGCAGCTGGCCATGGAAGCAAGGCAGAGCAGCTGGGAACTGCTGTGGGAAGCGGCAAAGGCAATGATCCCAGTGGCACCAACAGCAACGGGCTCCAATAGATGAACAGTGTGAGCCATGGGACAGCAGTAGTGACCCCAGAGGAAGAAAACAGCATGGTTACCAGCACCACTACTGACAGTTGTGCAAACAAGGACAAGAGTGAGGAGCTGTTCAGGCTGAAAGTGTGGGTCACAGCCATGACAGGAAGAGGGCTGATGACTGTACACTGGGCCCAATCTTTGGGTTTTTTTTCCATGCTGGATGAGGAAGGAAATATTGAAAAGAAATATGTCTATCAAACTGAAAAAAAGAAAAAAATCAGGCCTGGCTTGTAACTTCAGACACCACAGTGTAGTAAAGCCCTGGGCCATTTCAGTTCACATAACATACAATACTTCTGTTAATAAGTCTAATATCACAATGTGCTGTGACTTATTGAACACTTTTTCTATGTCAAACATATTTTATCTCATGTGACTCTTACAAAAACCGTGCTAGGAAACATTATTATGCGCAGCTCCACAATGAGCATAATAATGTTTCCTAGCAGGGTTGTTGTAAGAGTTGCATGAGATAAAATGAGCTCCAAAAACACAAAATTAATCTTCAGTGTCAGCAATGGAGGTGTCAAGATTACAGCAGGGACCATGAACTTTTCACCTAGCTTTACTCCCTCTGCTTAGGAGACCATCATCTCAGGAGTTTATAGTCTAAATCTGGTTATTAAAGCAATGCAACCAATTTGAAAAAGGAACATTTGCTGGAATACGGACTGTTAATTTGTCTTAAACATGTTTTACTGAGATTGTAGTCACTGCTTTTCTTGTATTTTTCTTTTTCAGAGATGGAAATTGCTTGGCAAATTTCTCTGCTGCCATTTAAGAAACTTTGTATAACAAGTAAAATAAGAGCCAATTCACATGGACGCATACAGAAAATAGACTTGTTTGTTCAGGTAATGGAAAAGTCACTGGGTATGTCTAGAGCTTCAAAACCAGTTTGATTCGGAGACTCAGGAATGTCACCAGAGCCCCAGCACCTACTTTCTGCACATCTCCTAACTGTCTAACTATATGAATTACAGAAGTGTGCTACCCATTGGCCTAAATTGGGCAAAGTGAACCATCCTTAAAGCTAGAGAGGGCTTTGCCTGGCCATGAGCACTAAGAGTGGAGGAGTATGGGTTCCTGTAGATGGAAAGCTGGGTTAGTTCCTAGGACAGTAAACCTCTGGATCCTGGGCAGCAAAATACCCCTATAGAGAAATAAATGCAGGAGGGATAGAGTAAAAATCTGAATTGCAAGTCAGCACTAGGGGGTTCACTTGAGCTCTGTGAGTATGCCCTGAAGGCTACCTGTAATATTGTTATAAAGAGGGTAATGGGAAGAGTTTACTTTGTATTTGTGGTGAATGGAATGGAAGACTTTATTCTTCAAACATTTTCCATAAGAAATAATGTAATATAGGAACATGATGAATAAAGCAAGCAGCCTGAGGAGACTATAATGAAAACACAGGCCTCCCTCTCCCTCTTCATCACTCCCTGTCCCTTAAGACTTTATCCCTTCTCCCTAAGGTGACCACTGTAATAGATTTGCTATGAAATTCCAGCAAAAAGGTATACATTGACATATATCTTTGTTCCTCCAAATATTTATGAAGGAAAATGAAGAAGCATTTCCCAACTCATTCAAGGAGGCTAGTACAATTCTCATCACAAAACAGAAAAAAGAGGTTATAAAAAAGACAAAGCTCAGGCCTGTTTTACTGATTATTACATATGTGCTAAAAATCTTGAGCAAAATTGCAATTGGAATGCAAATGTATATTTAAAGAGATAATATACCATGAATAAGTGGATTTATCCCAGGTACACAAGAATAATTTCCATCAGAAAATCCATGAATGTTGTTCATCACATTAACAAATCAAAAGAGAAAACAAATAATCATCTTATTAGATAGAAAAGCCATCTGATAAAATTACTCTTTAACACAAAACTTTCAGTAAATTGAAAACAGGGAGCTTCCCTAGTCCGATAAGCATATCATTTATAACAAATCTGAGCAAATATCACCCTAAATGAAGAAATATTAAAACATATTCTTTGAAAGAAGGAATGACACAAGATGCCCACTCTTGACTTCTAATGGCAACCCCAAATAGTGTAATGAGACAAGAAAAAGGTATTAGAGGAGTAAGGCGTGAAATAGAGGAAATTAAAATCCAGTTGGCCCTTGAGCAACATCAGTTTGACCTGTGTGCATCCACTTACACAGGGATGTTTTTCAATCAAATGTGGGCCAAAAACATAGTATTTCAGGATGCAAAACTTGATACTGAGAGCCGGCTTTTTCATTTGTGGATTCTGCAGGGCCAACTGGGAGACTTGAGTATGCATGGATTTTGGTATCACAGGGGTCCTGGAAAAATCCTCTCCTGTATACTGAGGTATAACTGTGTTATTATTTCTAGATGTTAGAATTTTTTTGATGATCCAAAATATTCTACAAACAAATCATTAGAAATGACAAAAGAGAGTTAGATATAAAATTAAATTTAAAAATCAGTTGAGGCCGGGCGCGGTGGCTCAAGCCTGTAATCCCAGCACTTTGGGAGGCTGAGACGGGCGGATCACGAGGTCAGGAGATCGAGACCATCCTGGCTAACCCGGTGAAACCCCGTCTCTACTAAAAAATACAAAAAACTAGCCGGGCGAGGTGGTGGGCGCCTGTAGTCCCAGCTACTCGGGAGGCTGAGGCAGGAGAATGGCGTAAACCCGGGAGGCGGAGCTTGCAGTGAGCTGAGATCTGGCCACTGCACTCCAGCCTGGGTGACAGAGCGAGACTCCGTCTCAAAAAAAAAATAAAAAAATAAAAAAAAATAAAAAAAAATAAAAATCAGTTGAACTTCTATACACAGCAATAAAGTACTTGACAATTAAAGAGAAGATAACAGATATAATATTATCAGAGATTATTAAATACAATTAGGGATAAGTAAACAAAGGAAATGTAAGAAATTTGTAGGGAAATGACAAAAAATACTTTAAACACAAAAATTCTTCAAGAGCTATTATGATCATGCACAGGAACACTGAATATGTGAACGTACGAATTCTTACTGAATTGATCTATCGGGTCAATAAATTTACAATTAAAATCTAAACAGTTTTTTGACTTAATAACATGTTATTGAAATTGAATTTTTATACTACACCATACACTAAGATCAACTCAAAATAAATTAAAAACCTAAACATAGGCCGGGCGTATTGGCTCATGCCTGTAATCCCAGCACTTTGGGAGGCTGAGGCGGGCGGATCACGAGGTCAGGAGATCAAGACCGTTCTGGCTAACACGGTGAAACTCCGTCTCTACTAAAAATACAAAGAAATTAGCCTGGCATGGTGGCACGCACCTGTAGTCCCAGCTACTCAGGGGGCTGAGACAGGAGAATGGCGTGAACCTAGGAGGCGGAGCTTGCAGTGAGCCGAGATCGCGCCACTGCACTCCAGCCTGGGGCACAGAGCAACTCCGTCTCAAAAAAAAAAAAAAAAAACCATAAAAATGGTCAAATACGTAAAAAAAAAACGGTGCCCAACATTTTGCTAAATGAGCAGATTTTAGCCGCTCTTACCTTACACACACAATGGATGACTGTGAGATAATGAATATGTTAATTTGCTTCACTGTAGTAAACATTTTACAATCTATATAAATTCCATAATATCATATTGTATACCTTAAATACATACAACAAACTTTATTAAAATGTTTTAAAAATAAAATTTATATAGAAGAGCAAAACGCCAAAACTACACTGTTTCTGAAGAAAAGTAGGAACTTATAACAGTGACCAAGATTTATTAAGAAGCTAATAAAATAAACAAATAACCTAATGATGCATCTTAAAGATCTAGAAAAGCAACAGCAAACCAAACCCCAAATTAGTAGAAGAAAATAAATAATAATGGTCAGAGCAGAAATAAAATAATTTGAAATGAAGAAAACTATACAAAAGATCAATCAAATGAAGAGTTTGTTTTTTTGGAAAAGATAACTAAAATTGACAACCTTTAGCCAGGCTGAGTAAGAAGGGGAGAAACCCAAATAAAAATCAGAAATGAAAAAGGAGAGATGACAACTGATACTGCAAAAACCTAAAGGATCATAGTGGCTATGAGTAACTGTATCCCAACCAACTGGAAAGTATAGAGGAAGTGAGTAAATTTCTAGACATAAAACTTACAAAGATTGAACCATAAAGAAATCCCAAACCTGCACAGACCAGACAGGTAATGAGATGAAAGCCATAAAAGGAAAGCTAGGGACCTAATGGCCTCACTACTGACTTCTACCAAACATTTACACAACCAATACCAAAACTACTCAAACTATTCCAAAGTATAGAGGAGGAGGGAACACTCCCAAACTCACCCCGCAAGGCCAATATTGCCAATACCAAACCCAGACAAAAAAAAGAAAGAAAACTACAGGCCAGTATTTCTGATGGATATTGATGCAAAAATCCTCAACAAAATGAAGGCAAACCGAATTTAACAACACATTAAAAAGATCATTCATCATTACAAAGTGGGATTTATCCCAGGGATGCAAGGATGGTTCAACATACGCAAATCAATCAGTGTGATACATCATATCAATAGGATGAAGGACAAAAACCATATGATCAGTTCAGCTGATGATTCTCCTCATTTTGCAGTCAGCTGATTAGAAAATGAAAATTTTAATTCCTCCTTACATATAATATATTCATTCACAGGTTCTGCAGATTGAGGCATGGACATTGTTGTTGTTGTTGTTGTTGAGACAGAATCTCACTCTGTCATCTCCCAGGATGGAATTCAGTGGCATGATCTGGGCTCATGGCAACCTCCGCCTCCAGGGTTCAAGCAGTTCTCCAGCCTCAGCCTCCCGAGTTGCTGGAATTACAGGGGCATGCCACCATGCCTGTCTAATTTTTGTATTTCTTTAGTAGAGACGGAGTTTCACCATATTGGCCAGGCTGGTCTTGAATTCCTGACCTCAGGTGATCCGCCTGCCTCGGGCTTTCAAAGTGCTGGGATAATAAGTGTGAGCCCCTGCACCCAGCCGAGGCATGGACATCTTGTTAGGGATATATTCTGCCTACTACAACAATAACATAGTTTGTGACTTCCGCGACAGCTCTTCAGACAACTAATGACTCCTATATAAATAACCACTTGCAATGCTAGGACTCACACTATGCCTTCTGTTGTCTATTAATATTGCATGTAGATGGACATTCAATTTTAATTCTTTAGCTTTCTAGTATGAGTTCTTATCAGTCTTAATTCACAAAACTAAAATCCATATTGTGTTTTAACACATCCAGCATGGTAGCTTCTTCATTTTATCAAGTCCTTCAAAATAATTCAAAAAAGTAAACAGATTGGTGGGTGCAGTTATATTAATTCTCTTGACCACATTTGTTATAACTGTCCTACTTGTCAGATGAGCAACTTTTATATATAATAGATGCCTAAGTTTCCCTACCATAGGTTGGAGATCAAAGGTGAATACAGAAAAGAATGCTAATACAAAACAAGCCTAAAATTTTACTGACATTCAAGTTAGGTAGACAAATAGTAAAATATTTTTATAGTTTTATCTACATTTTTGATAAAGTGGAATTTATATTTATACTCATCAAGTTTTGGGAAAATGAATAACCATTAGTAATTACATTCTCCCTATTTATACATGATTAGAATATTTCAAGATAGTTATCAATTATTCCTAGAGGAAAAAATCAAGTGCAAATGCCATTTTTAATCATACATTACAAACAATTAAATTTTTTTATTAGCTTTTGCAGATTTTTTTGTCCTGAATGTTATTATTATTATTTTTATTTCAGTAATTTACCTATATTCTCAAACAGTAGTAGCTGCTGAATTAAAGTTGTTTGTTTGTTTTTTGGGGGCATTTCAATAGATTTTACTGAAACTACACATGAGTAATTTGCAATTACCTATGTTTAACAGGTAGTAAAATATATAGGCATAGCAGTCTTTATCTTAGCACCTACAGATGGCTGATTCCAACTGCTACCAATTGCTACCAACACATACAAGACATAGGTGGTTAGAAATGACCTTTTGGAGTGCCTTCTTGTCTTGTTAATCTCCATATATCTACATTATGTATGTATGTTTTAATGTTAGGAGCTCACGGTGTCAGAAAGCATCATCAGAAACAAATAGAAATGCACTTTATTTTAATTTTCTTCCATTTGAAAACCAAATCCAGAAAAAGATTTTGCGGGACCTGAATATTTATACAACGTAACCCTTATTTGTCTCATGCTCCATTATTTATATACTATATTCTGCCATAACTGGTTAATTAAATCTCTTTGTCCTTGGTAACCAGGTGTTACTACCAGTCACATTTTACTGGAAGGTACCTTGAGAAAATGAGTATGTAAGCAGTATGCCTACACACATTCTGCATACAGATTCTGTTGAATGCCACAAAAAGAAAAGCAGGATGTAAGGCAGAGCTTCCCTGATGAGATAAGAGATGCAAAGAACTGTTTTAACCAGTGTTTTGAACCTAGTTTGTTGAATTTAATTAAATGAACCTGGGTTAGAAAAGCAAATATTCTAAAGTCTGTGGAGGATACAGAGATAAATAGGATTCAGTTCCAGCTCTCAAAGTTTAAAATCAAGACAGGCTGGTGTATTTGCAACTACTCTAATGTAGTCAGAACGTTACAATAGAGGGAAGAGAAGAAGAGATTGATTGCAGTTTTGATTTTGTTTTTGAGGTAGGTGTGAATTTTGGTCATTTTAAGAAAGCTTTTTATTTTAAAATAATAGATTCACAAGAAGTTGCAAAAATAGCACGGAGAGGTCCCCTGTAGTTATTATCTAGCTTCCCCCAGTGGTACCAGGAAATGGACATTGGTACAATACAATTAACCCTCCATACCCTATTGAGTGGTCTTTTAATGTATAGAAATGAGGAAGGGAGGAGACAGAAACTCCAGGTTGGTGAAATAGCATTTGGTTGAGGGTCGGTCATGATGCAATTTGGAGTTTTCAAGAAATCTGCTGAAAGGGATTTTAACAAATAGGCCAAGCTTTCCATTTTACAAATGAGTGATTGAGGCCCAGATAAATTAGACAGCATGCATATTTAATTTTCTTTCTGTGGCAAGACTTGACACCTAGGTATCAGTCTCCAGGGTCTTAGTCCAGGTACATTCCTCCTCACACTATGTTTTCTTTGATGGAATAAAAACACAATTATTCTTTTGGAACCTCCATTGAGAGCTCACTCAGTGTACATTTTTTTTATGAGTCCCTAGAGCCTAATGCAGAGTCTGCCACATCGTAGGTGTTCAATAAATATTTATTGAATTGATAAAGCAATGCATTTCATTTTTAGCCTTTAGAATCTGGAAGAGAGATCCACGGAGGACAACGAGAGGATAAATCACACTCACAATTAGCCAACTGCAATGGAAATTCATTACTAAAAGTCAATTTGCAGTTGGGCAAAATGACAGCTGCAAGAAGAAAGTTAGACAAAGAAACACATTTCATTTGAATTCTGATGAATTTAAAATGTACACAGGTAATTAGCCCCATTTCAGCTACACTGCGAAGTAAATCTGTAAATAAAAGGTGTGAGTTTCCAATGTGCAAAATCGTATATCCTCACTCTCTGCATTTTGAACACATGCATCAGACATCCCATCATGAGGACCATTACGGTTTTTAGCTTAATTCCAAGCTTAAAAACAGAATCATTACAGGAATGCTGCTTTTCTTATGAACACTCTACAAGATAGCTTGTTGCCAAATTAAGCTGCACACAGCACTTGTTAACTTAATTAGCAACCTAATGGCTGAACCACAGCCTGACAAAATGCACGTTGCCTTAGATGGAAATTGCAATGAAACTATAGGCACTTTAAGAAAAGCGCAATCCAGGGGGATATTTATTTTCCCTTTTGGACGAAAGGAAAATCTGATTGCCTGGAAAGACCTTTCTCTTCCTATTGAAGCCCAAACAGCTTTACTAGGAGCCAGCACCTTCCACAGATAGGAAGCATGCGTTTTTCAAAGGCTGCATGCACGCGAACTCCCAAATGGCTAATGGATATACTTCTGCCTCCGTTAATAGCACAGAAAGCAAACTAATTAATTAGAGGACGTACTGAATGAACTCCATTTATCACCAAATGGCTCAAGTGATAAACGAATTATTTAAGAGCTTATTGAAAGCAGGAATCAGGACAGCGATTGCCAAGGATTCAACCCAGTGTATTTGTGAATATCCCTAGATTAGCAGGAGTGTCAAGGCCCCTTGTTAGAGACCTTGAAATTTTTATGTGACAGAGAATCTGTGTAGGTTGACTTGCCATCAAATCTTAAATTATTGTTGAATTGCTACTCCTCTTCAGAATCCGTTGATGTCTCTCTGATAAAACCCAGGTGTTCTGATTCTCAGAGAACAGAGGCTCAAATCTGATATGCCGGCATAAATGGGCATAGCTTTAATCCCAGTGTCACTCTGGTATTTTAAAATGCAAAATTTTCTTTTTTCAGGCTGCTGTGCATTTTCAGGGAAACACTGACCTACTAGAGAAAGAGCTAAAAGCAATAAATATAAGAGACAGTGCTAAAAGCAATAAAGATGATTGCAAGTTTTATTTTATACTGAGAATATCTATTTGATGTGGCATATTTACCTAATATATAATGATTAATTTCTATAACAATACCCCTAAAACCCAATACTACATAAGATAAAATAGGTTTCTGTGACTGGTCACTTGCTCCCATTTTCTTCCTTCCTTTCTTTGTCTGAGCCTGTTTTCTCTTATAACCTATCATGTCACTGCATTTTGCCAGGGCCTTAGAAACCTACATTGATTCTTGTCTCATGAAAAAACACTGACCTGGCTGCAGTATATTTTGTTCCACTAAATACTTCGGGGAAGGGAATGCGAACGGAGGCCATCTCTATTGTAAGTGGGTCCCCCGCCATCAGACTAATCCCAGGATTTGTGTGTGAACCTCAGTCTATGTGAAAGGTGGGTGCTTGTCTTGGGAGTCCCATTAGCTGTCACCAAACTAAATAAACATGTTCCTAATCATTTGGGGAGGTGTTTTATGCTGTCTAATTATACAAGTAAGTATGAATGCTTTTGTATATTACAATTGAAAAAAAAAAAGAGTAGACAAGTTGGTTCTTGTATAAGGATGACACAGAAATCTCTTGTGTGCTCCTCCTCCATTTCAGGTCATTATTTTTTACCTCTTGATTTACCAGTTTGAAATTTTACCGACCACCTTTATCCAACATGATGTTGACTCAATTAGCGTGTGGATTCCTTGGTAATAGGGACGATGCCCTTGTAATCTAATTAACTGAGCAGCTGCCATATGCCCAGCACTCTAGAACCTTGAGTTTTTAAAATCAATTAGAAGTTCTCCTACTCCCTCTGTACCCTAAAACTGCACTTGATCATATATATTCTTTAAGTCAATTTTTATTAGCTGAATCAGAGTGATTCTGGGGATGGCAACAGAAGATGTAGCCTGTTAGCCTGTTACCATCAGCCTGCTTTCTTTGAACCATGGGTATGTGGCCAAATGGAATTAGGCCCATGTCATGGTAACATCCATTTAGCTGATGTCTTATTTAAAAACAATTATAATTGATATGCATCATGCTTATGGTACTGTTACAATTGTTTATGTTGATATTAGGGAGAGTGACATTAAGGAGTGAAAATTACTATGGATTAAGGGTCAGTGAATTTGAATCCCATAATTTTGTCACATGTGTATAATTCTGAGAAAGATTCTTAAATCTTTAACATTTGATGTCTTCATAAGTCTAGAAAGAATGTCTATGAATGTTCTTAGAATACACTTTCTTATTCATTATTGAGTTTTCATCTTGATTGTAATCTTACTTGGCATGTGGTTGTGGTGTGAACAATAGAGAAACGTGAAAGAGAGTCTTTAGCTGGGTGGAAAAGAAAAACAGACACAGCACAAAATCCAGCGTATGCTCCTTCTCATGGTTTCTAGATAGATAACAGTTCACTTCTAAAGCGAGCAATCACAGATGTGCTCATAACACAGCTCTCTCCCGGAGTCATGTGTGTGACTTACATTAAGTTTTAGGGCTGGACTGTCAACTTCTGAAAGGCTCAGTGTTGCCAGTTTTGTTCATAAGGCCTTGCCTGAACAATCAGAATGAGTCTCAGTTTCCTACTGCTGTTCAGCAACAGACAAACATCTCCTGAGCTAGGCAGGCTCAGAGAGCCAGGGCTAAGTGGGTATTCAGCATTCCCCTTACATCCCCCTTCCAAAAGAGTGAGTGTGAGTCCCAAGTACATTTTGAATTCATATTTTCTAACATTTCACCACTCGCATCAATATATTTTTCTGATTAAATATAAAGAGAGTATATTTGATCACCAGCAGCTTGTAGTTTTTATAGGCCACGGTTACGTGTTCTTTACAAAGATACTTTCATGTAACTGTTAGAGACTTACAATTTCAATCACATTCTGATATTTTTGTATTTATCATTTGGATACATACTTCCATAGCTTTGCCTTTTATAAATTTGCAAATTGCTATCCTCCCTTACATTTTTTTGCCCTATTCCAATTATTACACTATTTTCTTTCTTTCCTTCCTTCCTTCCTTCCTTCCTTCCTTCCTTCCTTCCTTCCTTCCTTCCTTCCTTCCTTCCTCCCTCCCTCCCTCTCTCTCTCTCCCCCCTCTTCCTTCCTTCCTTCTTTTTTTTTTTTTTTGAGATGGAGTCTCGCTCTTTTGCCCAGGCTGGAGTGCAGTGGCACGATCTCGGCTCACTGCAACCCCTGCCTCCCGGGTTCAAGTGATTCTCCTGCCTCAGCTGCCTGAGTAGCTGGAATTACAGGCACCCACCACCACACCCAGCTAATTTTTGTATTTTTAGTAGAGACAGGGTTTCTCCATATTGGCCAGGCTGGTCTCTATAACTCCTGACCTCGTGATCTGCCCACCTCGACCTCCCAAAGTGATGGGATTATAGGTGTGAGCCACCCCGCCCAGCCTGCACTATTGACTTTTTGCTTTGAACTCATCCGTCTATGCTTGGCTTGGCATTGCTGAGGTTGAGACTCTGTCTACTACGTTTCTGCTTTGCAGGACTTCGCCACTGAAAGGTGCAAGAGGGAGACCATGAAGCTGGAGGAGCCTGCAAACTGAGTTCTTTCCTGTTTGTTTCCTGCTCCTATCAGTGTTATGTTACTACAGTCTTGCAACTTCACCTTGACAGGAGTAGTTATTTGAAGAAACAGCGGTAACTCCCATTTGGAATGTGTATCACACTGGCTGAACCAGCCTCTGAGACACCAGGCCCAGTTGACCAATGCCCTCTCCTGAGAGGTCTCATCTCCAACTCCTTGGAGCCAGGGAGCAGCAGGCTCAGTCCTAGATGTGGCAGCTGCTTCCTGCAGGTGCTCCCACCAACATGGCTTGGCATTTTCATGTTCGTTTTACCTTTCTAGTTAATATTATTTATACCTACTTACTTCTGCATATTAGATTCTCTGTTAAAAGAGCTGCTGTGATTTCTGCCTCCTGAGTAGACTGTGACTGACACAGACCATTACTCATTTATCCTGGCACAGCCATTCCTAGGGTTTTTCTTCAAGCCGGTTCTAGAAAATACTTCAAACCATTTTCCATTCTGTTTTTCTGACCTCACAACAAAGGCACCTCAGCTATTGTTCTAAAGGATTTTGGTAAATGCCTCATGAATGCATGCAGTGAGTTTCAGTCTTTCAACAGAAAAGGTCATACTTGCCTTGCTATCAAGGCTCAGAAGCCACCCACACCTCTAAAGGAAAACACTCAATGTTGACAACATTTCCACACATTTTGGATTTAGTCATCTTTTGCACAACCTCATTAAATCATAAGACTTGGAAGGAAAATTGAGAAATCATTTAGTTAATTTGTTTGCTTCAGGCGGTACTAAATCTTGATACTTGCATAATTTAGTTTTTCCATCAAAGCTAGACACTAGGCATTCAAAAAATGAGTAGATGAACGAATTCCATGATCTAGACATTATAGATGATAATAACTTAAGAAACTTCTCATGTGGGTATATGACTATTATCCCAAGATATATATTATCCTAAGATATATTAATTTGATCTCCCCATATTATTTAATTTTGATTTTTTTTGAGATAAAATAACACAGAGGGAATCTAGAAAAACCTCATGGGTGGTTGTGTATCTGGTTCTAGCACTAACATCTGGTTGCTATTCCTGCTGGTTTATGGTCATTAGCCTCAGTCCTCATTGTGTCTACTATAGCCTGGCTTGTTTTCTCACTGTGTGTCCTGCCCTGTTATGACTGAAGTGAAATGATCTGAAATTTGGCATAAGATTTGGCGAATGATACTTCTGATAATTCTTAATCTTAGGAGGACATGGCTTCGTGATAAGACTTTCTTATATTTGACTTTTCTCTGCTCCCAATCTGTGAGTCTTTAATTCTATAGTCACCTATGAGTTATCTCCTCAGATCTGTGGTCTAATTCAGGAATTTTTGGTGTTGGATTTCTAGCTAGCTGTCCCACAGACCTAGATTTTTTTTTTTTTTTTTTTAGACGGAGTTTTGCTCTGTTGCCAGGGTGGAGAGTGCAGGGGCACAATCTCAGCTCACTGCAACCTCTACCTGCCAGGTTCAAATGATTCTCCTGTCTCAGCCTCCCGAGTAGCTGGGACTACAGGCATGTGCCACCACGCCCAGCTAATTTTTGTATTTTTAGTAGAGACGTGGTTTCACCATGCTGGCCAGGATGGTCTCAATTTCTTGACCTTGTGATCCGCCTGACTTGGCCTCCCAAAGTACTGGGATTACAGGCATGAGCCACCGTGCCTGGCCAGGCCTAGAATGTTTTTACTTAATGTAGGAATTCTCCACAGGACACAGAATTCTTATATTCAAGTTGTCACCAAAAACTGGGCTATGCCTTATAACCACAAGTCCCAAATTGGCTTTGCTGACAGCATTGCCCCTTGTTTTGAGGTTCCCAAATGTGATGAGCTTTGACCTGAACCAGCCTTCTTCCAATTCACAAGTTTTTTAGAAATTTGACAATTCCCTCCTTTCTCTGAGTTCTGAAAATTCAGTATCAGTGGCATTCAAATTATTTTGCTCACGTATCTCCTGAATTAATTTTGGAGATCTAGTCACTACTCACACATTTTTAGTTTAGTTTCCTCATAAGTTTTAATAGTTGCAAGAGATATGATTTTAACATGTTGTAAATATTGACATTTTAAAATAGAACTGCTATATCACTTTTTAAAATATATCCAATGCAATTTAAATTCATCATAATTGGATACCCACTGTCATCCATATTAGAAACATTGAACAAGCCCTTCACTGAAAGTCATAAATTATATTTTTGTTCCTTTTCTCGTGAGTTCATATTTTCCCTTTATTTTTCCTATAGAATTTGTTCTTATATATTTCAGTGCTTTAAAGCCTTTTAGTTACTGCCCTGTGGTAGAGTACAAAAGTGGCCCTAAGGCTTTCCCCATCCATTGCCATGTGACTTTGTGCTACCTTCCCATTTTGACTCTGAGATTAATCTGTGACTTGCTTTGGCCAATGTGATGTTGGCAAATGTGAGATGAGCAGAGGCTTAGGAAGCTCTTGAATGATTGGACTTGCCCTCTCTATTATGCTTCTGCCAGAGTTAGTCTCTTAAAGAATAAAAGGTACCTGAAGCAGAGCTGAGTGTCCCCAGCTGTCTGAGCCTAGATCAGTCAACATCCAGGCATCACAGAGGGATGAGCAAGACCAGCCAACACAAGCAGAATCACCAAGCCAAACTCCAGCTGCTCCAAATGAGCAAATAGATCCTTACTGCTTTATGATACTGTTTTTATGTAAAGCATGCTTGTATGTAAAATCTAACTGATTTTCTCTACCATGCTTTTCTATAAAGATTTTTTTTCTGTAAGCATGTTGTAAATATGCTTAAAAATTTTAATGTTAAAAATGTTTAAAATTTAAAAAAATTCTTTATGTTTATCAATTCTATTATTAGTATTCAGTTAATCCAAATAATTCAAATATATTTTAAAATTGGATGCATATTCATTAAATAAAAAGGTAAAACTTTACTGAAAATCCATCCATTATGAGAGAGATGAGGAATTTTTTCCAATTATTTCAAGAATTCATAGTTGAATATTACGTACTACTGAATTAAAAAAAAAAGCTAATGATCAAATTTATTCATTTAAAAATGTTTACAGATATAAATGTCCAAAAATCTTGTCCACACACGTAAGTTTATGAGAAAAGAAGTTGTTTTATAACAATGTCATTCATTTGTTTTGTCTTCCTTGATTATATACCAAATTTAACACAATGATCTATAACCAAAGGTATTTTTAATGGTTGAGTAGTTGACAGCACCATAGACCATACTTGAATTATTACCGAAACCTAAAGACTAGATAATCATCTGGTTTACAAGATAAATATTTAAATCCAGTTAGGTAGAGATATTCACTCTCTCAACAGATAGACCAAGAATGACAATTGTCTCTTTATTTTGTGTCCCATACTTTTTACATCCAGGGCAATGCACTAAAGAATATGTTCTTATTTTGTAAAATGGAAGGACTATTGTCTAAAGAGAGGGAGTGAGTCCTCAGGCAAATCAAATTTTGGAAGGAGTACATCTGGAAGTTGAACATCTGGAAATTAATTTCACTTAAAATAAACCTTCAAATATTGCTAACCTTGGAAAACATATGTGTTCTCTTAGGGGAAAGCACACCCTGGTGTTTGGTTTACTGCTCTTACACAGAGCCAGAGAGGTGAAGCTGGTTCCGGGTTCACTCACCCGGACCCCAAGTCAACCATTTGTCCTCTTCCATTTCCACAGCAGTTGGATGTAATGCTGGGAATTTAGGTCTCCTCTGGCAAGTTTTCACTCCTCCCAGGCTATGACTGAGAAAAAGGGATATCAGGCTGATGTCCTTAGATTCACTTAAACTTGTCTGGCAATTTTCATTCTATTCCAATTAGGAATTAATCATTGGTTGTAGTCATGATCTTTCCACTTCAAATCTCCTGTCCTTTCTCTCCACTCTATCTCCCCACCCCAGACCCAGAAGAGTTGTTTTGTCTGTTTTTTTCTGAGATGTCTTAGTTCAGGCTGCTGTAACAAATTACCATAGACTGGGTAACTTAAACAATGGAAATTTATTTCTCACAGTTCTGCAGTCCAAGATCAACGAATAGTGTGATTATGGTAAGAGTCCTTGTCATGGTTTATACTGGGTGTCAACTTGATTGGATCGAAGGATACAAAGTATTGATCCTGGGTGTGTCTGTGAGAGTGTTGCCAAAGGAGATTAATATCTGAGTCAGTGGACTGGGAAAGGCAGACCTACGCTTAATCTGGGTGGGCACAATCTAATCAGCTGCCAATGCGGTTAGAATATAAGCAGGCAGAAAAATGTGAAGAGAGAGACTGGCCTAGCCTCCCAGCCTACATCTTTCTCCCATGCTGGATGTTTCCTGCCCTCGAACATCAGACTCCAAGTTCTTCAGTTTTGAGACTCGGACTGGCTCTCCTTGCTCCTCAGCTTGCCGACGGCCCATTGTGGGACCTTGTGATCATGTGAGTTAACACTTAATAAACTCCGCTTTATATGTATATATATATATGTATCTATTCCATTAGTTCTGTCCCTCTAGAGAACCCTAATACAATCTTCTTCCGGTTTTGTAGATGGCCTTCTTCTTGCTGTGTCCTCAGGTGACAGAGAGCAGAAAAAGAGGAAACCAGCTCTCTCGTGTCTCTTTGCATGAAGGCACTAATCTCATCATAAGGGTTTTACCCTCATCACCGAATTACCTTCCAAAGGACTCATTTCCAAACAGAAGCATCACATTAGGAATAGGGTTTCCACATACAAATTTTGAGTGGACACAAGCATTCAGTTCATAGCCTGTGGGTTGGACTTTTCTCTTTAACATAAATACCCTGTGTTTTTTTCTTCTATTTCAAGGTTGATTCTTTGGGTAACCCGCCAATATTTGTTCTTAATATGAAAATTAAGAGTCCTCTCTTAAAAGACTGGGAGTAAAAATCTATGATTTCCTGAAAGTCTGGAAAAGGCTGGACTAACCTCACTGCTGTGGTTGTACCCATCTTCCTTTTTGGCGGTGTTAGTATAAGCTTCATGGATATATTATTTTATTTGTGTGAAATACCTGAAGGAAGAATATAAAATCACACACAAAACCAAATAACAAAACCTACACTATACCAAGAAAGATGAGAAAGTTACGTGATATTCCAAAACACTCTCCATATTACTATAAGCTTTAATTATACTAAAGTGTTTCCACTGAATTTTGACCTATGAGGTCATGAGTGTATATTTTGTATTCAGGAACATGTTCTGCTTAATTATGTACTCATAACCATGCTTCCTGTCCCTAGGACCCCACAGTGAGGCTGCCTGGGCAATTTTCAGTGCACTGACTAGAGTAGCAGAAAGCAGGTAAGAGGATGCCAAATATATACACTTAAGTGGTTTTCTATCAGCCACAGAATAAAGTCCAAATTCCTTACTGTGGTACCCACATTCTCCCTTAATATATTTCATTTGGCTCTTCTATAAAAACTAAATCGGACATAGACCATATATTCAACCTCTCTCGTTTGTTTCTTTAAAGCCTTCTACTATAGCTAGGCAAATCTGTTCTAAAACTCTTAAATGAGGTGCATGTCCATTTCATCATCAAGAATATTTGCCTCCATTTTTTGTGATACATCTTTTCAGGTTAGATTAAATTCCATATCTTGAAATCTTTGTTCATCACTCAAACCAATGTTGTTTCTTTTAAACTCCAACTGTTTTCATTGCCTTTACAATTTCCTAGGAATTTAAATGTATTACCTATGGTATTATTCATATTTTTATTATTTTGTCCAGTCTTCCAACTAAAGAGCAAGTTTCTTGAGAGGCCAGAAAACATGTTTTATGATTCTTTGAACCCACATTATTATACAATGAGTTGTACACATGTGTCATATTGGGTGTCATTAAATGTCCAAAGCCCCTTCACAATCCATGCCTCATTGTTAACATATAATATTGCCTTAAGTTTCTCAGAAATAAAATTTTGCATTAATCATAGGGGATCTTATTAACATGTTAGCTTCCTATAGCTACACATCTGCCTACCCTTGTTCTTGCCTCCCTACTGCTAGCCATCAAAGAAACTGATGTTTGAGCTTTACCCAAGAAAAATTTAATTAGAATCTCTGAGCATAGGCCTTGGAAATTAGAATTGTAAAGAAGCCTCTCATGATTGATAACCAGCATTTTCAATCTCTAGAATAGATTCTAGCCTCTCCCATCTTGAAGACAGTATTTCTTTTTCTAGTACCTTCATCCTACTTCTGTATCGATTCTTTCCTTCAGCTTACTCAGTTGCTAATTTTTCCCCAAGCCCAAACAATCCAAACAAAAACGCTTGATTCTTCTCTCATCTCTCATGTTATAGTTTTAGTACATGTTTTCCTTTCATAGATTACTTTTGGAAAATGCATTTAGATAAGCTACCGCAAGTCCAGGTCCGATCAGGAGATAGAAACCACACAGTAGGTTAAACAGGAGGAATTTAATACAAAGAACTACTGACTAGGATAAAAGAGTAAAATAAAAAAAAAAAAAACTCTATATGATATCCTGAGAGAAAGTGCCTTAAAAAGGACAATCTGGGGCTGGGTGCAGTGGCTCATGTCCATAATCCTAGCATTTTGTGAGGCCAAGGCAGGTGGATCACGAAGTCAGGAGTTTGAAACTAGTCTGACCAACATGGTGAAATGCTATCTCTACTAAAAATATAAAAATTAGCCGGGCATGGTGGTGCATGCCTGTAATCCCAGCTACTCGGGAGGCTGAGGCAGGAGAATCGCTTGAACCCAGGAGGCAGAGGTTGCAGTGAGCCGAAATTGTGCCATTGCACTACAGGCTGGGTGACAGAGTGAGACTCCATCTCAAAACAACAAAAACAAACAAACAAAAACACCACCAACAACAAAAGCAACATAAGGACCATTTGGAAGAAGTTCAGATTTCTCTAGAAGAAATACAGTTTATTCCATCAGATAGCAAAGAAGTTTGCTTCTTTAGTCAGAGCTAGTCTGGGGTTACTGGGTGAGCAATTACCCACTGTGGTAGGAAGAATAAAGGCCCCTGAAGATGTCCACATCTTAATTCCCATAACCTGTGAATTTGTCAACATACATGGCAAAAAGCACTTGCAGATGTGATGAAATTAAGAACCATGAGATGGAGAAATTATGTGGATTTTTCTGGATGGAGCCATTATAATAACATTCTTAAGTAGTGCCGCTTTCTCACCTGTAGCTAGAGAGAGCTGACTATAGGAGAATTGTCAGAGAGATGCAACCTTGCTGCTTTTGAAGAGAAAGGAGCCAGGAGCCAAGGAATGTGGGAAGGTTCCAGAAGCTAGAAAAGGCAAGAAAAGGGATTCTCCCTACAGATTGCAGACAGGGAAATCAGCCCTGTTGCCATCTTGATTTCAGTCTAGTGAGACATGTTGGATTTCAACTTGCAGAAGTTTAGGATAGTAAATTTGTGTTTCAGACCACTAAGTTTGTGGTAATTTGTTACAGTTGGAATAGAAAACAAATACATCCACTCCTCAGAGTACAGGAGGGAGCAGGTAGCGGACCGGCAACTGGTGGCAAAGTGTGCTGTGGGAGTTCTGGAGCTGGTGATGCTGGGAGATGCTCAGAGAAGAGGACTCTGGTTTCTAGGTAGAGGGGGCAACAGAGAGGTTACCTCTAGGCTGAAGCTGCGAAGTCTCATAGGGACCACAGTTGGGGCCTGTGGTTGGGTAGGCTTCACTGGATGCCTTCAGGTGCACATAGCCCACTTCTGGCTCCCGGAGAAAGAGGATGGGAGAGCCCTTTCGTTTTGCAGTGTTTCTCCAGTGCACTTTACTGAAAAGCGAAACATCACGCTCACTTGAAAGGAGACACAATTAAAGGAATTATGTTGTTTATCACCGAGCATATATTAAAAGGTATATTTGGATCTGAGAGGCAATAAAATAACTGACATATATTCTAACTCCAAATTAGGCTATCCTTTTATTATAGCCCATGATTTTCTGACATTATTCCTCATTCTCCTCCCATGTCTGAGTGATTATTCATATTTTCCTTCCAGGGATCTTTTTTATTCTTCTATGTCTTTAACTCCTCCTCAGCTCTCTACTCACTTTACATTCTGTTTTTGGGTGAACATGTTCAAATCTACAGATGTGAATTCATTAAAAAGTAGATGGTGTTAATTCCCAATCTGTCCTCCCCCTGGATTTCTCAACTCTATTGCCGGGCCCTTCCTGGGCATACATCACAGGAACCACAAGATGCCATGGCCCAAACTGAATTCATTATCTTCCCTAGCTCTTCTTCGCATCTTCACATAGTACATATTGATGGGTAACACTAGCATTCCAAACTGCAAGTCAGAAACCTGTGCATGATCTTTTGTTTGTTTTTTGTTTGTTTTTATTATACTTTAAGTTCTGGGATACATGTGTAGAATGTGCAGGTTTGTTACAGAGGTATACACATGCTACGGTGGTTTGCTTCACCCATCGACTCATCATCGACATTAGATATTTCTCCTAATGCTATCCCTCCCCTAGCCCCCCATCCCCTGACAGGCCCTGGTGTGTAATCTTTACTCTTTCTCTCACATGCCCTGCAATCAATTCTTAACAAATATCACCACGTTGAATACAATTTCTGAATGCATCTAAAGTCCAGTCACTTCTACTATTCTCCTTTCCTTAGTTGAAGCAGGATTTTCCCCCTGTCTGGAACACTGCAGTGGATTCCAGGTGATCACTAGCTCTTCAAAGGACTGGTCTTTCTGGCTTCCTACCTATCCATGCTCTAAAACAAATAGTGGGCTGGGCGTGGTGCCTCACGCCTGTAATCCCAACACTTTGGGAGGCAAAAGCAGGCAGATCACCTGAGGTCAGGAGTTCGAGACCAGCCTGGGCAACATGGTGTAACACTGTCTCTATTAAAAATAGAAAAATGAGCCAGGTGTGGTGGTGTGTGCCTGTGATTCCAGCTACCCGGGAGGCTGAGGCAGGAGAATCACTGAAACCCAGGAGGCAGAGGCTGCAGTGAGCCAAGATTATGCCACTGCACTCCAGCCTGGGTGACAGAGCAAGACTCCATCTCAAAAAAACAAAACAAACAAACAAACAACAACAACAACAAAGTGGAATTCTGCTCCCAGTGACCTATAGCATATAATCACTTCTCAACACAGTAAGTGCTTTACAGAGATTTCTGTAGAGGTAAAGGAGACCACTGATGGAGAAGTGTTTGACTTCTGCCTTTAGAATGGATTAAATTCAACTAGAAGGTGACACGGAAAATAAATGGGAAGAAGAGAATTACAGTTGGTACTTTCTTCCAGCTAGATGAGTATATTTACGTGAAAATGCAATGTGTGCTTTTAAAAAAATTAACCCATATTTGGAGTCTTTGAGTGACTGAAGACTGAAGTAACTAATTAAAGGGTATTGATAGAGCAAGGAGATTTTTTAACTGGAAAACCTTTCTTAAACCTACATACTCACCTGCATCTGCCTCTTCCTCTCGTGCTGTTCTAATTGATGTCACATGCCTCCTGTCAAAAGGAAATCCTTTCATGCATGCTTAAGATCTCACCCGATCCGGCCTTCTGAGGTGTGCTCTCTGTGTGTTTTCTTCTCCCTAATACAAAACCTTCACCATCCTCTGCACTTCAACTTTCCCTGGTCATTTAAACACACTTTAATATCTTTGACATCTTACATCCACTCCCTTGGGCCTCTCCTTCCATCATAGTCCCTGAAAAGAGTTGCACACATACACATTCCTCATTTCCTCACCAGCATTTCACTTTTCAAAGATTTCTGTTTGGTTTCTGTCTCCGACACCTCACCAAAACTGTTCTTGCAAATGTAACAAAACAATTTCATGGTATCAAACCCTGTGGACATTTCTCAATTGTTTTTGATGTTTCAGTCAATTTTCCACATATTTCCTCTTTCTACCTCCCTTTAAAGCTGCTTCTTCTAGATTCCTTTGCTAAAATCGTCTTCTCTAATGGAAATGTTGGCCATCTTTGAGGCTTATTTCTGGGTCGGCTTCCTTCGTCACATACTTCCACCTTAAATGACTCATCTGTGTCTTTGTCTTCAAAAACCATGTGCTAAGAACTCCTGGGAATTTTCTCTCTCAGGATTGCAGGCGTCCAGGTATGAGCCCAAACTATAGACAGTTGGGTCTGAAGGAAAAGGACAGATGGAGAAGCATGATGAAAGATGAGTCAGCCTGATTTCATTTCTCATTACTTCGAACCAAAGCTAAATTTTGGAGAAACTAGCTAAATTTTAGTTCAGAGCTTTAAAAATCTCAGAGAAATGAATATTCATTTAGATAAAAAGTATCTATCTCCCCCATTGCATCATACACCCTTTGTAAGATACCTTAATTTATCCTATAAATGTGCCCAATGTATTTTTTGAACTGGAGATTGAACATTTTAGAAGATCTATAAATATTTTTTTTTTTGGATAAGGCATTGCAAATTTAAGTGTGCCTGAGCTGCCCTTGTGAACCATTTTTCCCTGGGTAAATCTTCAGGCCTCCCTCCAAACAAGTCTCACAGTTATCTCCTAATTTAATTCATTGATAATATTGTTAAGGCAGGAATTAGGAAACTTTGAAAATACTGTTTTTAAACTTATGCCATAACTCATACAATTTTCCTGTATGCTGTCACAAGTAATGTGCTTATTGGCTAGGTCAGTACAATTGATGTCTAGTTGGCAAGGCATTTTACAACAACACCTGTATTTCAGTAAGACTTGAATATTATTGTACTTTTAGAGTCATCAGGTTTAAACGAATTGTGACTGAAAATTAAATGTTTTAATTGGCTTGCTATAATACTGGGTGAAATCGTATTTTTATATTGATGAAAGTGACATGAAGTAGTAGTAAGACCTCAATCAAAATCATAATCATTTCCTTAACACTATGGTGTCTTAATTAGCATTGGAACAAATTTTACTTTTTGCAAAATTGCTTCTTTGTATCTGAGATCTGTATGTGAGATTACTTCATGGTGAGAAATGGTGTGGCAGCCATTCTGAACGTTCACAGCTATTCCTTCTTTGTAGTAACTCCTTTATTTTTTTATACTAACATTTGTTAAGTCCAAATAAACAGGCCATTCGCCCCTTGACATTATCATATTGTCACATAACTTTTCAATTCTTTCATAAATAATAATGCAAATTCATTAGCTTCTTTTTGTGCCTTATTTTTGACTATTTCCCACAATTTTTCATTGAAATAGTATTTTATGAGAACATCTGCCATTGTTGGAAACATTTTTCCATTATTTAACGTATTAGTGCTTGCTGTAGGATTAGCTGTTCATTCACTGATTCAGTCATACTTCTTGACATTAGTGGACAAATACCAGTTTTGTCTATGTATTAGAAGCCTTGACTGGGATTGATAATGAATTAACTTTATCAGTGACATACCTAGAGATATCATATTTGTCTCAAATCTTGTCAATCACTTTTCTACTATTTTAAAAATTAAAGCTACAACATAACATTTCCTGAGCAGGCATATCTGATATCAACAGTAACACCATTCACTGACCACCTCTGTCTGCAGGCCATTAAGATTCATAATCACCTTTTTAAAAAAAAAATTATTTCCTGAGATGGAGTTTCACACTTGTCACCCAGGCTGGATTGCAGTGGCGCGATCTCGGCTCATTGTAACCTCTGCCTCCCGGGTTAAAGCGATTCTCCTGCCTCAGCCTCCGGCGCAGCTGGAATTACAGGTGTCTGCCACCACACTCAGATAATTTTTGTATTTTTAGTAGAGACAGTTTTCGCCATGTTGGTCAGGCTGGTCTCAAACTCCTGACCTCAGGTAATCTGCCTGCTTTGGCCTCCCAGAGTGCTGGGATTATGGGTGTGAGCCACCGCGTCTGGCCCACAATCAACTTTAATGCTTATGTCAAGTGTGTATGTTCAATGTAATAATGTTGTGACTCAAAGAGGCTAAATCACTTAGCAAAAGTCTCTAAAAAATGTAAGTGGCAAAACAGACTCAAAATTATGATTGAACCTAAAACAACAATCTTTCCATTTCTTTTATGACTTCCTTTATCTACATTTTGAAACTTCTTATTACCATTTATAGCTGACATTGATTGGTGGCAGTAACTTCAAAGTAATGGTGAGAGAAGTTTTGCTACCATAGTTTACTCTTTGTTGTATGTTCTAGACTTTATTCTCCTAGTTTTCTGCAATTTTGTCTTCTCCTATATTAAAGATTTTATGTCTCCTTTTAATGAAATATGTGATTTCTTAATATAATAGCTAATTGTAAGAGACAGAAAATATCCCAAATATAAACTTTTGATTCATGTAAAGGATTTATTCTGTCTACATAAAATTGTCATTCTCCTGTCAAATATTTTTTTTTCTGAAATTGGTTGTTTTTGAGTTTCTGTTTTTTTCAGATTCAGACAGTGTGAAAGCATACATCCAAAGTTGTCTTCTCAATTGAATAAAAAATGGTGAAACGGAAGATACATATCTTTGTTATACTTCGTTATTCTATGTTGGTATCAAGATGCCTAGAATATGATGTTGCCTGTATTCTGAGACTCCTTCCCATTGTGACTCTGCCTGGCCAGCCAACTTTTACAATAACCCTAGCTTCAGATCTCACCACCTCTTCCTCCCATCAAACCTTGACCTGTTGTGTGCTACAAACACTGACACCTCAGCAATGACCAGTATGCCTGGCACTCATATCTTGGATTCTTTTTTTTTTTTTTTAATTTATTTATTATTATTATACTTTAAGTTGTAGGGTACATGTGCATAATGTGCAGGTTTGTTACATATGTATACTTGTGCCATGTTGCTGTGCTGCACCCATCAACTCGTCATTTACATCAGGTATAACTCCCAATGCGATCCCTCCCCCCTCCCCCCTCCCCATGATAGGCCCCGGTGTGTGATGTTCCCCTTCCTGAGTCCAAGTGATCTCATTGTTCAGTTCCCACCTATGAGTGAGAACATGCGGTGTTTGGTTTTCTGTTCTTGTGATAGTTTGCTAAGAATGATGGTTTCCAGCTGCATCCATGTCCCTACAAAGGACACAAACTCATCCTTTTTTATGGCTGCATAGTATTCCATGGTGTATATTGTTCAGTTCCCACCTATGAGTGAGAACATGCGGTGTTTGGTTTTCTGTTCTTGTGATAGTTTGCTAAGAATGATGGTTTCCAGCTGCATCCATGTCCCTACAAAGGACGCAAACTCATCCTTTTTTATGGCTGCATAGTATTCCATGGTGTATATGTGCCACATTTTCTTAATCCAATCTGTCACTGATGGACATTTGGGTTGATTCCAAGTCTTTGCTATTGTGAATAGTGCTGCAATAAACATACGTGTGCATGTGTCTTTATAGCAGCATAATTTATAATCCTTTGGGTATATCCCCAGTAATGGGATGGCTGGGTCATATGGTACATCTAGTTCTAGATCCTTGAGGAATCGCCATACTGTTTTCCATAATGGTTGCACTAGTTTACAATCCCACCAACAGTGTAAAAGTGTTCCTATTTCTCCACATCCTCTCCAGCACCTGTTGTTTCCTGACTTTTTAATGATCGCCATTCTAACTGATGTGAGATGGTATCTCATTGTGGTTTTGATTTGCATTTCTCTGCTGGCCAGTGATGATGAGCATTTTTTCATGTGTCTGTTGGCTGTATGAATGTCTTCTTTTGAGAACTGTCTGTTCATATCCTTTGCCCACTTTTTAATGGGGTTGTTTGTTTTTTTCTTGTAAATTTGTTTGAGTTCTTTGTAGGTTCTGGATATTAGCCCTTTTGTCAGATGAGTAGATTGCAAAAATTTTCTCCCATTCTGTATATTGCCTGTTCACTCTGATGGTAGTTTCTTTTGCAGTGCAGAAGCTCTTTAGTTTAATGAGATCCCATTTGTCAATTTTGGCTTTTGCTGCCGTTGCTTTTGGTGTTTTAGACATGAAGTCTTTGCCCATGCCTATGTCCTGAATGGTACTACCTAGGTTTTCCTCTAGGATTTTTATGGTATTAGGTCTAACATTTAAGTCTCTAATCCATCTTGAATTAATTTTCGTATAAGGAGTAAGGAAAGGATCCAGTTTCAGCTTTCTACTTATGGTAGCCAATTTTCCCAGCACCATTTATTAAATAGGGAATCCTTTCCCCATTTCTTGTTTCTCTCAGGTTTGTCAAAGATCAGATGGCTGTAGATGTGTGGTATTATTTCTGAGGACTCTGTTTAGGACCTCTTCAAGGAGAACCACAAACCACTGCTCAGTGAAATAAAAGAGGACACAAACAAATGGAAGAACATACTATGCTCATGGATAGGAAGAATCAATATCGTGAAAATGGCCATACTGCCCAAGGTAATTTATAGATTCAATGCCATCCCCATCAAGCTACCAATGAGTTTCTTCACAGAATTGGAAAAAACTGCTTTAAAGTTCATATGGAACCAAAAAAGAGCC
>NC_037686.1:53693483-53753859 GCF_003255815.1 Theropithecus gelada | reverse complement strand
ATTCCTTTTTTATGGCACATATACACCATGGAATACTATGCAGCCATAAAAAAGGATGAGTTTGTGTCCTTTGTAGGGACATGGATGCAGCTGGAAACCATCATTCTCGGCAAACTATCACAAGAACAGAAAACCAAACACCACATGTTCTCACTCATAGGTGGGAACTGAACAATGAGATCACTTGGACTCGGGAAGGGGAACATCACACACCGGGGCCTATCACGGAGAGGGGGGAGGGGGGAGGGATTGCATTGGGAGTTATACCTGATGTAAATGACGAGTTGATGGGTGCTGACGAGTTGATGGGTGCAGCACAGCAACATGGCACAAGTATACATATGTAACAAATCTGCACATTATGCACATGTTCCCTAGAACTTAAAGTATAATAATAATAAAAAATAAAGAAAGAAAGAAAGAAAAAAGAAATATAGGGGAAAATCCTGCAGTAGGCAATCCCTAAGGAACAGCATTAAACTCCAGCCAGAACTGTAATATGATGTCCATCAATCTGTGAAACCTTTATGTTGTGCTATATTTAAAGGTGAAAACCTTTTTAAAAATGTCCTTGAAGAAGGATTTTAGGATAAGACACCTTCTTTGGGGGAAGATTAAAATACAAAAGAACTCATCTCAGATCTTACACATTGCTTATTTTTTAAAAAGAGAAATTATTAGAACTAAACTAGACTCTTCACCTACCACATCAACTCTTAAAGAGGATCCTCATTTTCAGTAATGTTAGAAAACTGACAGCCTGACATGCATAATGAAAGAGAGAACAAACTATGAAGAGATACAATAGATGAATTTTAAGAGACTGTGAAGGAATCCATTTATTTTATACAGAATTAAGTGCAATGTCAGAACAAGAGCTATTCGAATGGATAAACATTGTGAGATAAAAATCTAACGAGATTCAGATATGAGGAATTAAGTAAGGAAATACATTTGGAGATGCATAGTTCTTTGTAATTACAAAACGTGAAATTTATTTGAGCTGTGCCTTCAGATATATTACATGAAATAATTGTAATATGCTAGGGCCATGAAATAAGCTAATGACTTGTTACATTTTTTAAAATGTGAGTAGAGGTAGGGGAGGGCAATAATCACTACTAAAAGGGATGCAAAGAGTAGGTCTGCAGGACTTGGAACTAAGTGAAACTCCTAATCGATGGAATTAGCCATCTGTAGGAAAGAACATAAGATATTTTGTAAATACATGTTGTAGAAAAGTCTATGAAAACACAAAATCAAACAAGATAATAAAAGGAGCATAATGGGTTCCAGCTAAGGGAACTGGAAAAATGTCCCAAATTCCTCTACTTTTTAAATACAGTTTTTTTTTCTTACACAAAGTTTGGGATAAATGCCGGATGAAATCCAGAAAAAAGATGGTGCCACAGAACAAGGATTGATCAGTCTGTCTTTGATACACATTTGGAGAGGGGGCATGAACTGGGAGACTCGAGCATTTGATGAGTCACCACAAGTAACAAAGCCATTATTATCTTCTGAATAATGTTTTGCTTTGCCTTCAGGTTTAGCATTACACTTCTGGCTATAATTGCCCTCTTGTATAGACAGGCAGACAATACCTAACCAATGTACACACATTTCCAGCCCACTGGCATTTATTTTTCTCATTATTTGTAAGCTATATGGATTCTGGTTAAAAGGGAAACAATCTTGTCCACTCACATTCTAAGTCAACATTGTCTGTAGTCATAATAACATGAGAATTTATCGATACACTTGAAAACATTTTAAATTAAAGGTCATAAGTTCATTTTAAAAATCTGCCCTTAATAATGTAGTGCTAGCCTCTCTAGTTTTTGTCTGAAATTGTTGTTTTAGCCAAAAACCTGCCTACAATAAAGGAAGTCCTTAAACTGTACATCATCTATTACAAAGCAATCACCATAAGGGATATGAAATCGAACAGGGCATTTTTGATACCCAGAAACTTATGGCTACATGAAAAGTTAAAAGAAACATCTATTTTAGAAGAATTTGGGCTGGGTGCAGTAGCTAACTCCTGTAATCCCAGCACTTCGGGAGGCCGAGGCAGGCGGATCACCTGAAGTCAGGAGTTTAAAAACAGCCTGGCCAACGTGATGAAACCTTGCCTCTACAAAAAATACAAAAACTTAGCTGGGTGTGGTTGTGGGTGCCTGTAATACTAGTTACTCAGGAGGCTGAGGCATGAGAATTGCTTGAACCTGGGAGGTGAAGGTTGCAGTGAACTGAGATCACACCATTGCACTGTAGCCTGGGCAACAGAGTGAGACTCCGTCTCAAAAAATAAAATAAAATTGAATAATAAATAATAAATAAATAAACAAACAAATAAATAAATAAATAAAAATTTAAAGACAAACAAAAATAGTGCAAGAAGTGCGTGATTAAAAGACAAACTAATTGTAAGTGGTATGAAGTGGGAAGTAAGATTTAAAATCTTCAGTATGAACTTGGAAAGTTTGAGAGGATATAATTTACAGTTGAATTTCTCATTGGGATACACAAAAGGTAAATTATAGAATGCAGGAGAGTATATAGTTACATGGACATATTGCATAGTGGTGGAATCTGGGCTTTAGTGTAACCATCAGGCAGATACTGTACATTGCATTTAATAAGTCATTTCTTATCTCTCATACTCCTCCCATTCTCCCACCCTTCCGAATTGCCAGTGTCTATTATTCTACACTCTATGTGCACTTGTACACATTATTTACTCCCAGTTACAAGTGAGAACTTGTGATATTTGACTTTCTGTTTCTGAGTTATTTCTCTTAAGATAACGGCCTCCAGTTCCATCCACGTTGCTACAGAAGATATGATTTTTCTTTTTTATAGCTGAGTTTTATTTCATTGTATGTACATACTTATACCACATTTTCGTTATCCAATCATCTGTTAATGGACACTTACGTTGATTCCAGATCTTTGCTATTGTGAATAGTGCTACAGTGAAAATACTAATGCAGGTATCTTTTTTTTAAAATTTTTTTATTTATTTGTTTTTTTTTATTATTATACTTTAAGTTCTAGGGTACATGTGGATAACGTGCAGGTTTGTTACATATGTATACCTGTGCCATGTTGGCATGCTGCACCCATCAACTCGTCATTTACATCAGGTATAACTCCCAATGCGATCCCTCCCCCCACCCCACCCGTGATAGGCCCCAGTGTGTGATGTTCCCCTTCACGACTCCAAGTGATCTCATTGTTCAGTTCCCACCTATGAGTGAGAACATGTGGTGTTTGGTTTTCTGTTCTTGTGATAGTTTGCCGAGAATGATGGTTTCCAGCTGCATCCATGTCCCTACAAAGGACACAAACTCATCCTTTTTTATGGCTGCATAGTATTCCATGGTGTATATGTGCCACATTTTCTTAATCCAGTCTGTCACTGATGGACATTTGGGTTGATTCCAAGTCTTTGCTATTGTGAATAGTGCCGCAATAAACATACGTGTGCATGTGTCTTTATAGCAGCATGATTTATAATCCTTTGGGTATATACCCAGTAATGGGATGGCTGGGTAATGAAAGCTCGTCTTAAAACAATCATAGCAAAGTAACCAACAACTGTTTCTTTGCATGGGTTTGGTATGTATATGCACAGGATTTGCTTACTCAAGTTTTTTCTTTCTTTCTTTCTTTCTTTTTTTTTTTTTTTTTACATGCTAAAGGTCAGTAAACATGATGAACTAGTAGAGAGAAGTTCAACATTTACCTAGACACTCTTTTGTGAATGCCTCCTATTGTACATAGTTGGTAAAGCCACATAGTTCAAAGTATGTTCCCTCCTGCATCCTGATAGTCTATTAAACCTGTTAAAAGATGGCCCCAATATATATTAACTCAATAGTACAGCAGTTTTATTACCATGGAATATCATGAATTCCATTTATTCTAACCCAATTTGGAATATAAACTCTCATGTATCATCAATTATTTTGGAAGTTTTCTTCAATCTAGCAAAATATGCTAGATTTGTGAATGTAGAAAATTATGATTCACAAGAAACTTATAATTTGTCTTATCTTAATAGTCTTTGAAAAGTCCCCATAAAGCAAACTTGGCAACAAATGAATATTATTCACAAGTATGTGGCTGTTGGAATGAATCATAGATTTCCCCTCACTAAGTCCTGGCTAGTTCGGATTTCTAATGTGTTCAAAAACTATCATGTCTTGAATTTCTATTAGGTAAAAATTCCTTTATAAAAGTTATGTTTCACTTTCACAGCAACCTTATGAGATTGAGAATCTTATACCTGTTTTAACTGAGGAGTCTTAGGGGTATTTCTGCAAAAATGAAGACCTAAAACTGTCGACAGTGTTTGATCAGTTCCTCTGTCCCAAGATCTAGGGATTTGCCAAAAGCAAACACAATAATACCAACTCTCTGTTACTTAAACAATACAAAAGGTTTATTACTTTTAGCTAAAAGTTTTACACATGTTTCAAGCAGAAATCTAGCATAGCTTGTGGTGGCTTGGTAGATTCTGAGTGCCACCTGGCATCCCTCTCTTCTTATCATGGCGCTCCATGGGCCCGCATCAGGCCTCTGTAGTGCCCACCATAAAAATAACAAAAAAGACTCTGGTGCACTGGAAGTCAGCTAAAGTATAGAGCACGAATCTCTGGTGCTAGTGCCCCTAGTAGTTCGGGTAGATGTTTCCATATAGGTCACTTTTGTAGTTTCTGCTGAAGTGAGGGAGTAGAGCAGCTGCTACACAACAAAATGGCCTGTAGGCCTTATGTTCATGGGCAAGACCTAGGGTATCATGCAATCACTATTCTAATTCGTAGGAAGTAAGAAGGAGGGCATGGTAATGAAGTTAGCCATTTGCTGCACCACAGACATAAAGGAAATATCTAGGATGGTTTTCTTCCATCGTAATAGCAGTCGGCATCCCAGAGTAGCATAGGAGTTAGTGGAATATAATCCAAAGAATAAACCCTTGTTATGTATCTTTTACTTACACATTTCCTTAGTTTTAAAAGCTGGGGCTTTGGTAACAAAGCCCATTCATATTAGTGCAAACAGTAGGGTGCATGTGCCTTCTAAGAATTTAAAATAGTAAATTCCAAGTTAAATTGTATGTGAGCATGTATATGGCTGTTAAGCGTTTAAAGTAAGTCCTAGCCTATTTCAGTAACACTTAGTTCTTCAGTGTCATATAGCAATAAATGTCAAGGAATGAATTTGATTCCAAGTATTGGAAGACTATGTTTTAAGTTTCCTCTATTACAGCATACTGTTTCTGGGCAGTTTGATGCCCTGGAAGTTAGTTGTTTACATAGTTTTGAAGGTGAGAACCTTGATCTATAGATCTATGGTCTGATTCCCAATTTTGCTTATCCATAAATTTTATTTTGCTAGTGTATCTAGAATTAATTGGACCTAGGGAATGGAATAAGGCAGCTAAACTTACAAAAGGTTTACTTAGAAATAGAAATGTCAGTATATTGATTTGTAATGATTAATATAAATGCAAAGAGTACAAGAAACAAGTACCAATTGATCAATTCAGTTTTACTTCTGTAAAACATTATATACAGGAAGCCAAATACAACACGTTACTTAGAACTAATTGAGTCAGAGTATGGGAAGGTGTATAACTGGTTTTAATTGCTACATGTCTAGTGCATGCATTTCACTATAGGAACTTATTTATTATTAGGATCACACCGTTGAGTGTTTGTGTCAATATGTCCACCCTATTAAAGGAAAAGGAGAGCATGTTATTTTGATTTAGGTAATTTTATCATCTAACAGCAAGAATTATCTGCTAGCCGGGAAGGGGACTTTTTTGGAGGAGGGGGCAAAGCGTCAATTTTAAATAGTAGCCATAGAAGTTAAATTATTATATTCCAGAAAGGTTTCTCAGATCAGTCAGACCTTGGGGAGGCAGAAGTAAAGCACAAGAGCAAAGTGTTGGAACCTGAGTATAGGTCAGTGGCAAAGAGATCAGTAGGCATCGAACTAAATAAAAGATTCTGATCAGAGTCACATGGCGCATACCTCACCATGGAGGTCCAAGAAATAGGCTCTCTGCCTTGTGATTGATAATCACATAATAATAAGAAAAATTTCATGCAGATGAAGTAGAGAATAACTAATAATAAATCTGTAATTGGTCTAGTGGGATTCCTTTTAGGGAAGAATCGAAAGGGGCAGGAGGGAAATATTTGTGTTGCAGACCAAGAATCAAGTCACAGGAGGAAGAATAAGTCTCAGTTATGAAAGTGTTGGCAGGAATCTCTGCACTCGGGAGTTAAAGAAGGGGAGATCCTTGTGGCACTGCTGATCTGCTGATTCGCCAACTAATTCAAGTCCAAGCTCTAATCTGGTCCCATCTATATTCATGAATGATGGAGCCATAGATTCAAATTGCCTTCTAGTCCTTTCATTAGCCCTTGCTGTTTGGGGAGAAAAAAAAAATCCTAAAATCGGGAACTTAGGACTGAGAAAGGTGTACCCACTTTCCTGTTTAGAGCAGCTTACATGGCCTTCTTTCTGGAGTGCCCTCCTTTAACTTCCTGTCACCTGGAAAGTGTGTCAGGGGAAGTAGACTGGAAGTCAACAAATTTAGTGATGCAACAGGTAGAATATCTACATATAGATTGCAGAGAAAAGAGTAGATCTGAAACAGCAAACTTGTAACAATATGCTTGACTCCTTAATTTGTTCAGAGATTGTTCTGGTGCTTCTCAACATTGCCACACCTAATTCCTCTTTTTTGTAAAAAAATAAAAATTTATTATTTTAATATGTCTTCTTTAATCCTGATATGCAGTTCATAGATAGCATATCCTATACAGTTGATCTCCATAATATTTTATTTTAAATTTTAATTGGAATTCTATTTAAAATAGAAATCAAAGTAATTTGTAACAGCATCACATATGTTTCAAAGGTGCAAATGCATGGACATGACTACACTGAGAGAGCCGAGGAAGCGGTCAAATGTTTACCATGAATGTGATGCAGTTGGGTATAGATGCACCGTATTGCAACTCAGATTTTATGAGTGGCATTTCCAGGGATGTTGTGGTTTTACAAAATGGTAATCAACTCCTGGTAAACGTCCAGAGAAAGCACAATCTTTTCTCTATTTACACAAATGTTGCATTCCTAGAGTAGCCAATTTGTGTTAAACCCACACAAGAAAATCTTGTGCTTGCACTTAAAACAGTCACGTTATAGTTTTAGTAAATTATGAACAAGCATTTCATTGCTAAGAATGTCCTGTAAAATATCTGGATATCTTGAAGAGTTAGGGGCAATGCTTCAGTTGGGCAGGACTGCAAGTTCATTTCAGGACATCAAGTATCCATGACTCTTTTTTTTCTTTTTTAATTCATCATATATGTCCTATAATTTATTATTTATTTATTTATTTTGAGATTTTTATTTTTATTTTTATTTTTTATTATTATACTTTTAAGTTCTAGGGTACATGTGCATAACGTGCAGGTTTGTTACATACATATACTTGTGCCATGTTGGTGTGCTGCACCCATCAACTCGTCAGCACCCATCAACTCGTCATTTATATCAGGTATAACTCCCAATGCAATCCCTCCCTCCTTCCCCCTCCCCATGATAGGCCCCGGTGTGTGATGTTCCCCTTCCCGAGTCCAAGTGATCTCATTGTTCAGTTCCCACCTATGAGTGAGAACATGCGGTGTTTGGTTTTCTGTTCTTGCGATAGTTTGCTGAGAATGATGGTTTCCAGCTGCATCCATGTCCCTACATGACTCTTAAATTAAATTCTCGGAGTGGCCATAACCATTATGATAACCAAAACACCCTCTCACCTTCAAATTTCCAAAGCACGAGAAGTCACTAAGAGGTCACTAGAAACAAGTTTTCTATGCATTTTGGAAATGCATTAATTTGGGGTAAGCTATACATAACTGTTTCAAAAATTTTTAGAAAACTGGAGTACTCTTATTTGCGCTATGAAACTTACCAAGTTATTTTTTAAAATTTAATTTCGACATGTGGTCAAAGACACAGATAAGGATAGGAGTGAGGAGTTAATAAAAAGCAAATACAGTCATGAGCCAGAAAGTTATTTATTTCTAAATTTTTGAGATGAAAGGAAGTGAAACAATTATAAGCACCAAGCCCTCTTTATAAGAAGATCCGGGTCAAAGCTAGATTGGAGACGTTGACGTGACAAGTGTCTGAGATCTGGCGAGTGGGTATTTGAGTGAAAACACAGGATTTGGGGACTAACACATAAGGTTGTCATGAACATGTTTTCTAGTAGCCCAAAGTCCAGGACTTTGACAGTGTAGGACTGACTGAGTGGGGAGGTCTTGGCTACTCCAGTGTGTGATACATTAAGGATCTTTAGGGATATGTCAAATCGCTTCTGCTGGGAACCTCTTTAGTTCTAGAATCTCTGTTGTCTCAGCTTGACGTCAGATGCTGATGCTGTTCTGATGACACTCTGGCTATTCCCTCAGAATCCACAGGCTGACCATGCTTCCTTGTTGCACACAGGAATGATATTCTGTGACCCCGATCAGGGGCCCCAAAACACATTAGCTCTCAGCCAGAGATATGATGTGCAAGCCAGCGTGGAACCAATAAGCATACTCCTGCTCTGCTGAGCTGTCATCAGACCCAGTGGGAAGGCAAAGAGGCTGTTACCTGCTGCCTCACTGCAGCCTGAATTTTCACTTACATCTGAAATTATTTCTCTTCCTTTACTCTTTGTGGTTCTTTTGTCCTTACCTCCAATCTCTTCCTTTTGTCCCTTAAAATTGTGCTAACAAATTAGGAAGATTAGACTCAAATTAGATAAATAATGCTACCCTTTTTTTTGTCATTGGGGTAATTGCACCTCCTTATCCATCTCTTTCCCTTTGGGGGCATGTCCCTTATCCCCATCCCTGGCCCTCATTTATTAGTTACTGTAGCTTACACTGGTTGTTAGGTTTTACTTACTCCCCTCCCACAGCCAGGTTCTTGCCAACCATCTACCATATACAATATTGCAGCTACAAGCTGTTCTCAGAAAATCCACTCAAAATAGCTGAGGAACAGCTGCTCCTGTGATATTTTCAAAAGAAAGAAATTTGTATTTGGCTTCATGGTCTAAGGGTCTGTTGGTTTTGCATAGAAAGAGACAAATGAAGCCCTTCACTCCAGCTGAAATTCTCTGTCCCTCATTCTCAGGCTCCTATTTCAGCAGAAGGATAAGTGGGCCAGGAAATGGAAAGATGGTTCTGGAAAAAGCATGCATCATTTGCTTGAGGGCTGTTCATTTACTTCTCATATTTTTGCAACTGATATTTACAAGTAGATTAACAAGAGTTGATTTGTGGGTACAAATTAGTGGGAAAAACAAGACCAGTTGAATCCAATTAGCATTTTTTTACTCATTTGTCACTCACCTAACATAACACTGGTGGAAACACTTTAATAATGCAGAGGAAATGTATCATTAATGTGTGGCACGCTGCTTCTACTCTTGAAATTTAAAGGCTTTGATAAATTGTGAGAGTGGAGCTAAGTATCCTTAAATTGTTTAGTTTGCTAGTAAAAGTCTCTTTTTATGTCTTTCTTCTCATACTTCCCCAGGAAGCATCTGAAAGAACAGTATGGTTGTCAGGTTTGGAACAGAACAATTAGATGTCAAGGATGCAATTAGTCTAAAATTAGCACATTAGGGACTCAAAATCATAGCATCTGAGACCACACAGCTATGAACTAGCAATTAAGAAACTTACTGTTTCCTGGGAAAAAAGTATGTATTTCCTGTGAGATAGTATTTATTCACTGTAGAATTATGTTTCATTTAAGCACTTGAAGCCATATCTTGATTCTGGAAGAGCTGAAATGCGTCTTTGAAGGAACACGCCTGTATTAGCAAGAAGGGGTGTGTATTAGCAACATTGTCCATTGCTTCTAAAGTCAATTTTATGCTGCAGATCAAGCAGAGCTACAAATAATCACACTTCTTGTCACATGCTGTGGGATCACATCAAGCATTATAAATTATTAGAGATTTCACATGGACATCATGTAATACCACAGGAGTTCCATTATGATCTACCATTAATTAACATCCACTGCCTATATTTCAAAGTGCTATTGCTCTGTCACACCACAGGCTGTTATACCGACCATAAATGCTATCAATATTCCTGCATTTATCTAAGCTCCAACTGATTAAAATGTGATTTGTCCCATAATACCTTCTTAGTTTGATATGTGACTCAGATTGCTGACCTCACATTACTTCTATCTCAAGTTGTCATGCAGTCAATTATACTGAATAACTGCAGGGCTTAAGAGCACAGAGGAGAACCCGTATTGGAAGGAAAACATTACTCCCATAATTTTAAGAGAGAAAAGAAATACTAGGATGAAGAGTGTGGGGGCTATTCTGCGCCAATGAAAACAAGTTGTAAAGTTATGAGTTTCCTGGGGCAGAACATAATTTAGTCTGTGCCTTGCAGTTTAATGAGTTAGGAGATCCCGGCAACTTTGGAGAGAAAGCCTGCTGGTTTACGTACTTTCTTGCATTCTTCTCTTTCTCTCTCTTCTTCTCTTTCACCAACTTAGTTATTGAATGTCTAATACATGCATTCCGTAGTGGACCAAGGAGAAGTCAAAGTTTTCAGTGTAACAGCAAAGAAAAAGCCCATCACATTGTGGTTCCTTCCGCTGGGTTCTTGGTCTGGCTGACTTTAAGAATGAAGCTGCGGACTTTTGTGATGTGTGTTACAGTTCTTAAAGATGGTGTGTCCAGAGTTTGTTCCTTCAAATGTTCAGATGTGCCCTGAGTTTCTTACCTCTGGTGGGTTCGTGGTCTCGCTGACTTCAGGAGTGAAGCTGTAGACCTTCACAGTGAGTGTTACAGCTCTTAAAGGTGGCGGGTCTGGAGTTGTTCGTTCCTCCCAGTGGGTTGGTGGTCTTGTTGGCTTCAGGAGTGAAGCTGCAGACCTTCCCGGTGAGTATTACAGCTCATAAAGGTAGTGCAGACCTAAAGAGTAAGCAGCAAAATTTATTACCAAGAGCGAAAGAACAAAGCTTCCACAGAGTGGAACACTGGGAGTGGGTTGCCACTGCTGGCTTAGGTGGCCAGCTTTTATTCCCTTATTTGGCCCTGCCCACGTCCTGCTGATTGGTCCATTTTACAGAGCACTGATTGGTCCATTTTACAGAGTGCTGATTGGTCCGTTTTTACAGAGTGCTGATTGGTCCATTTTAACAGAGTGCTGATTGGTGCTTTTATAAACTTTTAGCTAGAGACAGCGCTGATTGGTGCCTTTTTACAGAGTGCTGCTTGGTGCATTTACAAACCTTTAGCTAGACACAGAGCGCTGATTGGTGTGTTTTTACAGAGTGCTGACTGGTGCGTTTACAAACCTTTAGCTAGACACAGAGTGCTGATTGGTGCGTTTTTACAGAGTGCTGATTGGTGCATTTACAAACTCTTAGCTAGACACAGAGTGCTGATTGGTGTGTTTACAATCCTTTAGCTAGACAGAAAAGTTCTCCAAGTCCCCACCCGACCCAGAAGCCCAGCTGGCTTCACCTCTCAATACCACTAGATTAAATAGTAGTGTGAAAAAGTTAATACAACTTAACAAATAATTTTCTTTTACTATAAATGTATTTGCTAAATATTAGAGTTTCATAGACTATTATGATTAAGGATTTTTTTAGTGATAACCTAGTCTAACATTACATAAGAAAAATGGGACAAAAATTAGCAAGTAAATGTTTGGAGTAATACCAAAAGTTAAGGCACTAGAAAATCAGGACTTGAGCCCCATCTCTTAGAACTTGGCTAGCAAATGTTTTGCCTCTTACACATGCTTTTATAATTTGCTATCCTAAAAAGACAATTGCAATTGCAAGACAGACAAATTTTATACCATATAGTTTAAGCACTTATTTTTCTTTAAGCAAAATACACTAATAGAGAAACTATGAAGGCAGAATGCAGTGGCTGATGCCTGTAATCTCAACACTTTGGGAGGCGGAGGCAAGTGGATTGCTTGAGCTCAGGAGTTTGAGACCAACCTAGGCAACATGCTGAAACCCCATCTCTACAAAAAATACAAAAATTAGCCAGGTGTGGTGGCAAGCGTCTATTATGCTAGCTACTTAAGGGCTGAGGCAGGAGAATCGCTTGAGTGAGGGAGGTTGAGGCTGTGATGAGCCGTGTTCGCATTACTGTACCCCACCCTGGGTGACGAAGTGAGACTCTATCAAGAAACAAATTATGGAGATGTTAACCCCTTAAGCCTTGTGTAATGGAAAAAGTCACAAAACTACAAAGGGAGCAAACAATACATAATTTGAGACGAAACACTGAAATTTGAAAAGTTTTTGAACTGCAAAGTGAGTCTCTCTAAGCTACAGTTGCTCACTATTATGGAGCATACTAGGGCTTAAATGTGTCTCCTAAAGTTCATGTGTTAGAAACTTGATCCCCAGTGTGGAAATGTTCAGGTGATAGAGACGAATGGCAGGTGTTTGGGTCATAGAGGTGATCCCCTATTGAGTTGATTAATGCTGTTTTTGTGGGAGGGGCTTCCTTGTAAAAGTGGACTTCAGCCCCCTTCTCTCTCTCTCTGTCACACACACACACACACACACACACACACACACACACTCAATTTCCATTATGGGATGACATAAAAAGAAGGCCCTCACCCAAGGCTGGCCCCTTGGTTTTGGACTTCTCAGCCTCCAAAACCGTGATAAATAAATTGCCCTTTTTAATAACTTGCTCAACCTCAGCCATTCTGTTATAACAACAAAAAACGTACTAAAACAGAACACAAGGACGTTCTTTGGGGATGAGCTTTTTCACTTGTCTATCAGATAAGCTCCCTCACACAGTAAGAAAACCATTTGCATAAAACTGTTTTTGTGTTAAAAATGTACAAATGGTCAAACACTTAAAAGTTCTAGTGTTAAAAAGCAATGGCCCTTTGATGTTTTCTGAATGCTTGTCAGATAATGAAGTTATTGCCTGATCAGGCTGGAGAGGTTAATAAAGAGTATAGGGGTTCAGGGTTGCTTACAAACGACAGGAGGGCTGGCTGTATCCAGTCTATGAAGCCCTTATTAAGAAAAAGGAAGTCCCAGAAAAATAAATGGCATTTAGTGTTATGGTCTTTATAGATCCTTTACTTAGTTTTTGTGAGGTAAAACTCAACTTAGGATATTTTATTCTCAATGTATCCAGGCGTCTTTATCAGTTCAGAATCAAATGTAGAGTTCTGCAATAGATAAAGCCTGCATTGTAATTAGATGAGCTGCCAAGCAAAGTCCTCAGTGGTGTCTGATTGGTGAACAGAATCCTGGATTTCTAGAAATTCGGAGTGGGCTGAACCAATAAACCTCCACACACCTCATATACCCTGGGACAAGTTCTGAGAAGAGAGCCAGAAACCAGTATGCAGTGTGGGTCTGGGCAGAGACAGGAGTTTTCTCCAATGGGTGGAAAGAAAAAATTTGACAAAAGGAACAATCCTGGAGTTCCCAGGAGGCCACAGTGATCTCTTTATAACATACTCTAGATAGTTTTACCCATAGTACAAGTTTCAAAATGACAGTTTTCAACTTTGATATTAGCTTTTCTTATTATTTTGCTTCAAATGACATTTTAAAAATAATAGGTGTAAATGTATATACTGAATTTTTATATATATTACATAATTTAGTAATTAGAGAGTTTATTTTTCTGAAAAAAATCAAGCCCCACAGCTGGATAGTATATTTTCATAGTTTTCTCAGTTAACCTTCATAGAGAAAGGTTCTGTTAGAGTTTTATGCTACCCTTAATGATGCCTCCTGGTAGCAGCTGAGCTGGGGTTAATTCCCAAAGTGAAATAAAGTAGTCTCTGGGCAATATGCCCTACAAATCTAGCTTAGTTGGTGATTACAAGTGTCATGCTCATTATCTTCTTTTTTTCATTCAAACAAATAAATATAGCATTTAAATATCAGGCAAGTTTAGAGAAATTTGTTTTTGTTTACTTATTTAAGGCTGAAGAAAGGGCTCAGATGAAGTCACAAAAAAATTAATATACATTTGCCCAACAAATATTTAGTGAGTACTTTTTTTTTCCAGAACTGTGATTGTTCAAGATATAATATATTTCTATATTAGGGTTACTTTTCCTTTTTTAAAATTAAACTTATATCTCAGGAAGTATTTTAGGATGAAATGAATAAAATAAGAAAAGTATTATACATTTAATTTTTTTTTTTTTTTTTTGCATGAGGAACTTTCTGATAAACCCAGGAGATGGCAGGAATTGAAGAATAAAAGGAAGGATGAAAGCAATGATAAGGGGGCATTGACTAGATCTTCGTGGAAATGCCATGTTGTTCAGCTGGCATCAGCTTCCTGGGTAGCTCAAATAGCTCTGCAATCTCAAGATTGATGGCTTCCTTGTGTTCCTTTCACTTAGAATAACAGTGAGTCATTGGGCTCAGCTCCAGCTTTAAGCAGAACTTTGGAAAGAACATTTCTTGTAGGGTTTAGTCGTTTTGCTAATGAATCACATGGAACTCTCTTATGGTTAGAGGGCCCCCAATTAGGAAGGATAGTGGACCAGTTGGATAAAGGAGTTTGAGGAATCAGAGACATTCCTCATAAGTGAGGCTATACACTTGTAGAAATGTATTCAATCTGTGCACAATCTAGGTGATACATTTTTAAAAATTATTTCTAATCCTGGGGCTGTAGGAAATAGTAACCGGAGGGCTAAGGGAGTTACATTGCCATTGCACTGCTCATCTCCCTGTAAAATCCTCCCCTGAAAAAGCAAATTGGACTTTTGGGTTCATCCCGCTTCTTGACAGACTAAGTGAGCGATATTGAAAATGGCATTTTGTTTTTTAAAAAAGATATTAGTTATTATGCAAAAGGGCAAAACTCCTGGTGGAGAAATAAGCATTGACAATCTTGAGGAGATTTCTTCAGAGGCCATTCTATCACCTTCAGATGTTGGCCATTCCTTGGAGGTGGTCTTGACAAGAGACTAGACCACATTCCTTTCGCTTTTATGTAACCGAAACATCATGATAGATGTGATAATCTTCTAATCTTTTTGGAGTTCTGATGAACACCTTTCCCCAAATAAGTCTGAGCTCTATTTGTCAGGTGACCAGGAGAACTGCCCAGACATGTGTTAACTGGAAATCAAGCTTTGGCTTGTGGTTTTTTCATTAGCCAAAGTTGAAATTCAAAAGCGGTTTCTTGTCACAGATGGCATGGGGAAACCTGGAGCACATTTATGTCAAGTGAAATAAAACCCAGTCACAGAAGGACAAATACTATGTGATTCCACTTACATGAGGTATCTAAAATAGTCACACACATTGAAGTTGCCAGGGATTGGGGGTGGGGAAAATAGGGAGTTGGTCAATAGGTATAAAGTTTCAGTTGTTCTAGATGAATACCTTCAAAGTATCTGCTGTGCAAAATAGTGCCTATAGTTAACATCATGCTATTGTGTACTTCAAAGAGTGTGTTAAGAGGGTAGATCTCATGTTAAGTGTTCTTACCACAAAATAAAAGAAAAACAAATACAAATGAACAGAAACTTTTGGAGGTGTCAGATATGTCTATTACCTTGATTGCAGTGATGACATCATAGGAATTGCCATATGTCCAAACTCATCAAATTATATACATTAAATACATGAAGTTCTTTGTGCATTATTTATACCCCAGTAAGCTGTTAAGTATTTTTTTTAAAAGATATTGGTTGAATGAATAAATGAATTAATGAATTCAGTAGCCATTGATTATAATGAGTCAGATTTTGTGGCAGGTCCCTGGAATATAGAATTAAAGAAGACAGTCACCAACATCAAGGGAAAGTGATTGAGACACACATAAAAATGCATAATTGCAGTACAGAGTGATCGGTGTTAAAATAGAAGCTGACGGTAGAGCACTGAAGAGTAAGAGTAATAGCCCAGTGAATCAGGAAATAATGCCACAGGAAGGAAACTTTGAGCTGGCCTTTGGTCTTTTAATTAAGGCAACACTAATTTCACCATATCATTACTTTCAAATTGTTTCTATGTGACGTCTGTCAGTTGCTTTTGTAGGCTAACATATTGGCTAGGAGTTAAGCCATGGCGTTAAAATGCATTCTGATGTGATTGTATTCGTTTACCAGTTGAAGAAACATTGTTGATACCATAGTTTATTTTCTGTGACTTTCCAAATTTTTTAAACTTTGAAAATCACCCAAACTATATCAAGAAATCTATAGTATGCCTATAAACTTAGAATATCTAACAAAAGACATCAATTGTTTTAATATAATCATCCTTTCCCTTTTCTGATAGCTTCTATTTTCCTGGACCATCATGCACTTCAGGTTTTAAAATACATTTCCATAGAGTTGAAACAGATTATTTTGATTTCCTTGCTATGATTCATTCTCATTACCAATTATAATTTTGTGATTTTGTGCTTTTCCCTGTATTTTTAAGTTCATATGTTTATTTTTTCAAATAACAAAATTCTGCATATGTTTATAAAAGTTATTGTTTTGTTTTATTAATTTCTGCTTGTATATTTGTTATTTCTCTCCTGCCAGTATATTTTGGTTGATTTTGCTTATGTGTTTTCAAACTTTTTATGTGGAGTACTTATTTCCTTTAAAAAAAAAAAAATCCTTTTTAAGCCTCCAGATTCTTTTGTGAGCATAGTTGTAGCCATTTTCCATATTGTGTAATTTTTATACTTTTATTCAAAATTTTTTATTTATATTTATTTTTTGCTGTTATAAAAGCATTGGTTCATTCTCATCAATATTGCTGATATTCTGATGGTTCAAATTGGCCAGCATGGCCCTCTCCTTACAGTAGGTAATCTGCAGACTCACTGGCTCACTGGGGGCAAAGGGAGGGGTCCTAGCTGAGCCCAGGGTGGGGACGATGACTCTTCAGGCAGGCGGTCTGTCCCATGTGAAAGAGGCATGGGTGGGTGGGGCCACCAGGGAAGCAGAGTTGGGAGAAACCGCCTCAGTGTCTTTTATTTTTCCCCATCTGTCGATGATTCTCCACGTATATTTCCAAGTTTCAGGTTAAAGTGTTTTCCTCTTAATTTCTGTCATGAATTTGTAGTGTTGTTTCATATTATTATAAATTACGGACTGTTTCTCTAGGACTTATTTGAATTTATTGCAAGTTTTGTTTATTGCCTAATTTAGAAAATGTTTTAATGACATTCATAAAAGGCAAATATCTTCTTTATTAAATGTGTTATTTTGTTCTACTTATTATTTATTAATATAAATAAAATTACCTCATTTTGCCAAAATTTTCAAGTACTTTTGACCTGCCTGTGGTATATTCTCAAGGTATATGGAAACTCTTTGGAAGAATCGAAAGACTACGCAGTCCAGGACCACTGAAGAATACTTGTCAGCACTCTAAAGATTTTAAGAGGTTTTGAAAGAAAAAGGATTGGTGTCCAAATAATTTTTGAATGATTTGAGGTTAACAAAAATTAAAATTTTTTTTTTCTGAGTTTCTAAATGTCTTTAATATGTTAGCATGAATTGAGTATCTTTAAGATGTAGCTTTTTAATATAAGTTTTCCAAACTAATTTTGTCATGAAAAGTTGTTTTGTGGGACATCTCAAGTGAAGTGACTGGATTTCATTGGAAGTTTTTAATGAGGCAATAGAAACTAGGAAGCGTATGGTACATCTAGTTCTAGATCCCTGAGGAATCGCCATACTGCTTTCCATAATGGTTGAACTAGTTTACAATCCCACCAACAGTGTAAAAGTGTTCCTATTTCTCCACATCCTCTCCAGCACCTGTTGTTTCCTGACTTTTTAATGATTGCCATTCTAACTGGTGTGAGATGGTATCTCATTGTGGTTTTGATTTGCATTTCTCTGCTGGCCAGTGATGATGAGCATTTTTTCATGTGTCTGTTGGCTGTATGAATATCTTCTTTTGAGAACTGTCTGTTCATACCCTTTGCCCACTTTTCGATGGGGTTGTTTGTTTTTTTCTTGTAAATTTGTTTGAGTTCTTTGTAGGTTCTGGATATTAGCCCTTTGTCTGATAAGTAGATTGCAAAAATTTTCTCCCATTCTGTAGGTTGCCTGTTCACTCTGATGGTAGTTTCTTTTGCTGTGCAGAAGCTCTTTAGTTTAATGAGATCCCATTTGTCAATTTTGGCTTTTGCTGCCGTTGCTTTTGGTGTTTTAGACATGAAGTCCTTGCCCATGCCTATGTCCTGAATGGTATTACCTAGGTTTTCTTCTAGGGATTTTATGGTATTAGGTCTAACATTTAAGTCTCTAATCCATCTTGAATTAATTTTCGTATAAGGAGTAAGGAAAGGATCCAGTTTCAGCTTTCTACTTATGGCTAGCCAATTTTCCCAGCACCATTTATTAAATAGGGAATCCTTTCCTCATTTCTTGTTTCTCTCAGGTTTGTCAAAGATCAGATGGCTGTAGATGTGTGGTATTATTTCTGAGGACTCTGTTCTGTTGCATTGGTCTATATCTCTGTTTTGGTACCAGTACCATGCTGTTTTGGTTACTGTAGCCTTGTAGTAAAGGATTATAAATCATGCTGCTATAAAGACACATGCACACGTATGTTTATTGCAGCACTATTCACAATAGCAAAGACTTGGAATCAACCCAAATGTCCATCCGTGACAGACTGGATTAAGAAAATGTGGCACATATACACCATGGAATACTATGCAGCCATAAAAAAGGATGAGTTTGTGTCCTTTGTAGGGACATGGATGCAGCTGGAAACCAACATTCTTAGCAAACTATCGCAAGAACAGAAAACCAAACACCGCATGTTCTCATTCATAGGTGGGAACTGAACAATGAGATCACTTGGATTCAGGAAGGGGAACATCACACACCGGGTCCTATCACGGGAAGGGGGTAGGGGGGAGGGATTGCATTGGGAGTTATACGTGATGTAAATGACGAGTTGATGGGTGCTGACGAGTTGATGGGTGCAGCACAGCAACATGGCACAAGTATACATATGTAACAAACCTGCACGTTATGCACATGTACCCTAGAACTTAAAGTATAATAATAATAATAATAATAATAAAACTCAAAAAAAAAAAAAAGAAACTAGGAAGCAAAGAGACCTTTTCAAAGCTGTGAACTTAATTGACAAACTTTGGATCTAATGTTCTGGCAGTGCCAGTATTTCCATATCAAGTGTATCAATAGTTGGCTAAATATTGCCCATCAAATTACATGGAAAAAGAGTGAAACAACTTAGTCAGCAATCTGAACTGGATCTAGTCTAGCAATCTATTAAATTCCAATTGATAGCCTGTATCATGATGGCTCAATTTTTTCAACTGCTTCTGACCAACTGTGGGACATCATCCACAAGTGAATTTTCATTCCACACTATAACTGAAAATTCATTTATTCAGTTAAATATTAATTGAGCTCCTGTGACGTCTTAAGCACTGTTAGTAATAAACAGGACAGTTTATGCTCCCTTCTTGGAGCTCATATGCTCCAATAAATAGACAATAAATATGAAAATATAAAAATTTTAAAAAGTTATGAATACAAATTATGTTTCTGGTGGGTTACTTCAGACTGGTGGACATGGAAAATATCTCCATATTCAGGAATGTGCTTTGAAAACGATATCTTAATTTTGCTCTTGAATTAGTCCACTTCTTCCTGATGCTGATACTCAAGCAGCTGTTTCCTAATGACTGGGTACAGAAAACCTCACCATGCTGGCTGATGGCCTCAGATCAAGCGTAAGAGCATGAGGAGGTTCAGAAAATTGTTTGACACAAATGTGTACTAAGTAGATGCAGTGTCTGCTTCACCTGAAGATGAGAAGTAATAGTTCTATTTAGGGAATATTTTTTATTCTGCCTTGTTCAATGGGGACAAATGCTGCCTTAATTTTTAAATTGACATGTGAAATTAAATGTATATGGAAACATATGTTTATCGCAGAGAAAATTAATCATTTGAACAGGTACCTAACAGAGCCTTTAAGAAAAAAAAAATAAGAGTTGGGGTTTCACTGTGTTGCCCAGGCTAGAGCTGAATTAACAGGCTCAAGTGATCCTCCCATCTGACCCTCCCAGGTAGCTAGGATTACAGGCGCCTGCCACCATGCCCTGCTAATTGAGCTTTTTAAATGATTGGTCATAGCAAAAATAGTTCTGTTTGCCCTGTGTGCTCATGTCATTTATCATTCATCATGTGGCCCTGATTAAGTTGAAATCAGACTTTAATATACATTTTCAAAAAAGGGTAAAAGAACATAGATTAAAGCACATTTCAAGATCTACCTATCTATCTATATACTAGATCTCACACAATTGTCATGTCTCAAAAAAAAAAAAAAAAAAGAAAAGTACACAAAATTGCATTCCAGTGTAAAATTCTATGTCACATTGTTCTCTGTTTTAAACATAAGCTTATTATTCTATTTCTATATTTGTGTATTTATTGATTTATTGAATAGTAAATAGTCCTGCTATACATATTATATATGTATTATGCATATATATTTCATGTAAAATAATCCCCACAACAAGTAATTGTTACTGGCACTATTGTTTTTGAGAGGAAAATGCATTTATAAAGGAAGGCACAGTATATGTAAGGTTTTGATTTGCAAAAAGCCATGTGCAAATATCATTTCTAAATATATTAAACATTTGGCCCCAGGCAAATAATAATATTTTATAGGATGGAGGAAATATGGAGAGTTATTATTTTTACAAATATACAAGAAGCTATCTGATCTTGAGTCACTTTAAATGCTCATTTTGCTCTTAATGAGTAAAAATGTTCTTCAAATAGTAATTTATAATTTATATTTCTTCTTTTGTGTATTTTCTGTCAATTCATTTTGTCAAATGTTTTCCCACTATTGGGATTCATGTCCTGTTTCTTTTCATTTGACAAAGCTCTACTTTGCCATTTGTGTCACAGGTTGTAAATATTTATATCAAATTATAATTTGCTTTTTGGTTTCTTTACATATTTAACCCACTTGAGTAAATAAAAGTAAGGAAGCTCTAAAATATAAGGTTATTTTATGTTGCTAATTATGATTTCTGGCTTTAAATTTGTTAAAGAGTCATCTATGTGTTCTTTTATTTCTTTTAGGGTTTCGTATTTTACATTTAAGATTTACTATGCAGAAATCATTTTATCTTTTTTCCCAATCGTTCACCAGGAGACATAAGCTTATTATTCTATTTGTATATTTATTGATTTATTGAATAGTAAATAGTCCTGCTATATATATTATATATATATATTGTGCATATATATTTTATGTAAAATAATCCCCACTCTTTTTTTTTGAGACAGAGTCTTACTCTGTCACCCAGGCTGGAATGCAGTGGTGCAATATCAGCTCACTGCAACCTCCACCTCCCGGGTTTAAACAAGTCTCCTGAATCAGCCTCCCAAGTAGCTGGGACTACAGGCACGCACCATCACACCTGGCTAATTTTTGTATTTTCCGTAGAGACGGGGTTTCACCATGTCAGCCAGGATGGTCTTCATCTCTTGACCTCCTGATCTGCTGGCCTCGTCCTCCCAGTACATTTTTTTTTTTTTTTTTTTAGTTAAACTTGTACATTTATTTTTTAAAATAAACTCAGATTATATTGGAAAATTTCCTGCAACTCATAGTAATTTTTTTCTCTAGTTATTCAAGAATTATGTGTATATTCTAAAAAATAATTTATTCTTTACCTAATGGTGTGTAATAAATTATAGTTTTGGATTTATTGTAATAAATTATCTTTGCATTACTCTAAATATGCTTTTTTGATCATGGGTCCAGGTAGTAATATTGTTGGTAAACTCTAATAGTATTTTACATTTATTCATATTAGATTGTTCACAGTTTTCTATGTTTTGGTGCTATAAATTTCTAATATACTGGTTGCAATCGATTATAAATATGATTTGAAACTCCCAATATTTACGCCTTATGAATCATTATATAGCATGGGTATTATAAATGGACATGAGTAATGCAAGAATTTATTTTAAAATTGATATTGACATTTATTTTAGATATATTCTTTGACAACTAATTTTTTCAATATCTAACATTTATTTTCCTATTCATGTTTCTAATTACTCTTAATTTAATTTTAGTTGTATATTATGAATTTCATCGATATAGTCACATATATAGTATGAAGTCATAAGTTACTTCTACAAATGTATGTTTATTTCCCCCATTAACATTAATTTTTAAATTAAGATTTTTCTGTTTTTGCCTGATTTGTTCTCTTTTCTTGTTTGTCCCTCAAATAATAACCTTTTGGTTATATTCACAAACACCAACCTTTTAGTTTTAGGTTTTAATATTTTAATTTTACTTTTCTGAATTTATATTTCCTTGTTTTTTGTTTTGTTTTGTTTTTTGCAGTTTTTAAGTTTTTCTGTCTTCATCCCAAGATTTTATATCACTGGATTTAATTTGCTGATATTTTGTGGGAATTTTATGTTGACGTTCCTGAGGGATATTCATCTACAGTTTTATTGTTTTCAGTGGCTCTTTTGCTTTCTGGGCAATTTTGGTCTCATAACAAGAGTTGGTAAGCATTCCCCCTTCTCACACTTTCTGGAAGGGTTTGTGTAGAATTGGATTATTTGTTCTTTAAACGTTTGGCAGTATACACTAGTGACACAATCTAGGTTTGAATTTTTCTTTGTTGGAAGTAACGTAGCAACTTCTACTTTGCTATTATTTGATTATTCTCTAATATCTAAGCTTGCTTTTTTATTTTCAAACTTTCTGGATCATTTCTTCTTTCACTTATTCCTTTTTAGATCCTATGCAATTGGTTTTGACTGATTGGTTTCTATCTTAATCTCATTATTTTCCTATTTTACTGAATAAGCTAAATTGTTTAGCTATTCAAATTTGCTGTCATATCTAATTATATAGTCTTATTTTGTCACTTTTTAAACTTTAATATGTATCTGCAATTGATTCCTTAGATTTGTGTGTTATGCTATGTAAACTGTTTTCTTTCCCTTGGTTGTATTTAATTATTTGGAATTTTCATCACATTTTTAATTATCTCACTATCTTTGTTCATTAAATATTGCTACAACTAATTAGGTATAATATTTAATTCTCAGAGTCATAACAGTAGCATAGTTTAACTGCTTATTGCCTTCTTGTTTTATGATATAATTTTAATTTTTTGTGTAATTATTGTTAAATTATACTTTTTGTCTTATTTCTTTAAAGAAATACTTACAACACTTGGATTTTTTCTTGAGATGGAGTCTTGCCCTGTTGCCCAGGCTGGAGTGCAGTGGTGGATCTTGGCTCACTACAACCTTTTGATCAAGCCATTTGATCAAGGGTTCAAGCCATTCTCCTGCCTCAAGCCTCCTGAGTAGCTGAGATTACAAACATGCGACACCACACCGGGCTAATTTTGAATTTTAGTAGAGACAGGGTTTCATCATGTTGGCCAGGCTGGTCTCAAACGCCTCATCTCAAATGATCTGCCCACCTAGGCCTCCCAAAGTGCTGGGATTACAGGCATGAGCCACCACACCTGGCCCACATTAACTATATTTCCTGATGATTAAATCTATATTTCAATGGTTTTAATGCTTTCTTTCAGTTGCTTTATGTTGCAGTAACCCATTACATTTTATTTTTATTTAATAAATCTCATTTCTGTAATATATTTTGAGTACTTTACTAATACATAGTTGGTAAATAGTAATGAAGACTTTCTTATGTGATAATTTTTTCTTCAGGTGCCAAGTTGCATGAACCACAAATTAGCTCAACATATAATTTCTGGCAATAACTTTTTCTCATTGAAGTTCTATAGACTTTGAACCATTACTGGGATCTTACATTATGGGAAAAAGTCTGATAAGAGGTCAAAGTGTCTTCTTTTGTGAATAAACTGATTTTAACACTTGGTGTATGTACCAGTGAAGGTCTCTAGAGCATAGTAAACCCTCTTAGCTTGTATTAATTTAGGCCCCCACATAGGAATATTTTCTTCTATTATATTTTATTATTATCTTTTTTTAAAAAAATGGTTTTGCCCGAGGAACACCAAGGATCCATCTGTATGTTTTTGGTTGGGCTATCCACCTTATCTATTATAGCCTTTATTATTTGTGTGATTTGTTCTTCATAATCTATATTCTGCAGGATTTTTTTCAAGCATTTCATCCATAACATGGTTTTATTTTTTCTGCTATTTCTTGTTAAGGACTAGTATTGTCTAGTTGTTTTTCTTTTTAATCTCAAACTATTTTTTTTTTTCAACAAATGTTTGAGTGCATTCTATTGCCCTAGGAACACCAGTTAACAAAATGGTCAAACATCCTTGCACTGAGGGAACTTATATTCTGTGGCTAGAGAGAGATTTAAAAAAAAACATAAATGTGTAATATATCAGACGGTAGTATTTAGGAGAGAAAAAAGTAGGTAAGAAAGCTGGGGAGTGTTATGACTGGAGATTGGCCTCATCCCAAAGGTAAATTTTGAGCAAACCACTTGAAGGAGTTGAGCAAACAATGTGATGACAATATCTAAATAAAGAGCATTGCAGATAGAGGAAGAAGGAAAAATGTTTGAAGATGGGATGGTGTCTAACTTGTTCCAGTGATAGCAAGGAGGCCAGAGATTCTGGAGCAGGAAGACCAAAGGTAAGAGTAATATAAGAACAAAGAGTAACAGAGATGCTGACTGTGTAGGGCTTTCTAAAGCACAGTAAGAATGCAGCTATCTAGCCATCTAGCTATCTCTCTGTGTCCCTACCTGTCACTCACTCTTGAAAGGTAAATTAGATGTGATGCTCATTCTAAAATAGTGCATATGAATTCTGCTTGTGTTCCCTCAAAAATTATCAAAATGCTACTGGAATTCTCTCTTAAATCTTAAGCTGGAGCACTGATAAATAATCAGACTAAAAGGAATGTGATAGGAGCTAGAACCATGAATCAATCCAAGTGTTTACCTCTACGTGGCCGTTTCTTCACTGTTTTTATGGACGCACTGTACCAAGGACCAACTTTCCATTTGGGTCCAGCCTGGAATTATGTTACATGGTGAGATGTTTCTCTTTCCAGGTCTTGTTGTCTGCCTTAGGAAATACCTTCAGTAGCATGAGGGAGAAGCTCTGTCCCAGGACAACCTTATTATTCCCAGGTTTGGAGTGGCCACTAACTGCTGTTGCGGCAAAGCAATCTCCTCAACCCTCACCCCATATTCTTTCTTCACTTGGTCATTCAAATTAAGAGCTGTGTTTAAATTTGCTTTCTTCATTTCCAATGTCATTGTACTTCCTTCAAAGGAGGAAGAGCAAAAAAATGGCTTTTAGTGTTTTCTATAATTGTGGGAAGAACTCTTAAAGCTTGTGTAATGTTTATTCTTGAATTTTATGTTTTCTGGATGGTATCTTCCAAAGTTCACAGCAATATCATTTAGATGTTTAAGTTGAATTCTGTTGTGTGAATGTGTGTATGTGTAGAGGGATGGAGGGTGGTAGATAAAGCAATATAAGGATAGTTAGGCATTCATATAAAAGTTTGTATTAGTTTTCTATTGCAGCATAACAAATCAACATCATTTTAGCGGCTTAGAGCAACACATTTATTATTTTAGAGTTTCCATAAGTTGCAAATCTGGGCACAGCTTGACTGGGTCCTATTAGCTGCTTTGTGTCCTGTAAAGCTGTAATCAAGATTTTTATTAGGCTGCATTCTCATCTAGTAGCTTGATTGGGGAAGAGTTGCTTCTAAGCTTATTCAAATTGTTGGAAGAATTCATTGTCTTGTGACTGTGTGAGGGCACCAGCTCTTCAGTGGTTGTTATCTTTATGCCAAACTCAGGTCCTAGAGGCTTCCCATAGTTTCTTGATATGGGAAGTGTGGCTGCCTACTTCACTAAGGCTACAAGATGAATCTCTGCCCTTGAGGGAGGCCAAATCTTTTCTCAAGGACCTTCATCTAATAAGGCTTATCCAGAAAAAATGTCCTTTTTGATTAATCGCAAATAAACTGATTTGTAGACTTCATCTGTCTTTAAAATCTCTTTATCTTTGCCATCTTCTATTGGCCAGAAGGAATTCACAGTTCCCATCTCCACTTAAAGGAGGGCATTTTTTAAGACGTAAATACCAGAGAAATAAATAGTAGGGGACTTAGAATTCATCCTACCACATCAACCCACAATTGTCCCCAGATATATCTTAAAATATATGTATTATTTCATATATCTAAAATTAAAATTTAATTTTAAGTTAAATAGTGGAAAATATTTTAAGAGGAGATCAGCTTATTTTTCATAGCAAAAGTTAATAATTATGTATACTTTTCAAAACTTCACTCAGCTTTCTAAAATAAAACATTTTATTGAAAATATACTCATCAACTTCCATGAAATAGTTATGAACTATTCTAGTTTTATTTCTTTAGTACTCTGACAGTTTCATCATCTAACTTATTTTTTCAGGCTAAATTCTAAGTACACTGTCTCCATGCTCCTCAAAACACACATTATTTTCCAGAGCATAAAAACACAGCACTAAAAAAATGATCCATTGCAGATTTGCCTGCCTGCCTCCCTCCTTCCTTCCTCCTTCCTTCCTTCCTTCCTTCCTTCCTTCCTTCCTTCCTTCCTTCCTTCCTTCCTTCCTTCCTTCCTTCCTCCTTTTTTCCTCTTTCTTTCTTTTCCTTTCTTTCTTTCCATATCTCACTCTGTCACCAGGCTGGAGTGCAGTGGTATGATCACAACTCACTGCAGCCTCAACCTCCCAGTCTCAAACAGCTATCTTACCTCAACCTCTTAAGTAGCTGGAACCACATGTGCATACCACCATACCCAGCTAGATTTTCTTGGTTGTTGTCAAGATGAGGTCTCCCTACATTGCCCAGGCTGGTCTTGAACTCCTGGGCCCAAGTGATCCTACCACCTTGGCCTTGCAAAGTGTTGGGATTACAGGCATGAGCCACCACACCTGGTCTATGCATTAATTTCTAAAAAATAGTTTATCTAAGTATGTTGGGTTTTTCTGTTGTTTGATTTTGGTTTATTTGTTTTTACCTGTGACTCTACTGGGTCATTGACTATTCTTTTATATACTTATTTTGAAATTTTGAGAAATGAGAATAGACAATTAGGATAAGATATGAAAATCAGAAATATTTGTATGAACTTTGACAAGCAGAGGAAAGACGATAAACTACTTTTTTTATAAGTTTGCCTTCCCTTTCCCATATTGTGCTTCAAGAATCATTCAACATTATAAGCTGAATTACTACTTGTCTTTTTAGACACCTAATAAATGCATGAATAAAAACTTTTATAATGTTCTTTATCATATTTTAAGAATGGAAGCGAGAGGCAAGAACAGAATATATGCTATCCAGGTTCTTAATTTATCACCAGCTAGAATTGCAATAGAATCTAATATTTGCCAGTAAAACCAATGTCTTTGGAAGTCAAAAACTCAGGTGGACCACTAGAAGTCTCCCTTTGCCAAAGTGGTAGAAATTGCCCCTGATTCAAGTCAGCTAATGATAGTAAGACTTCTAGAAGTAACTGGCTTCAGGCAAAACCCTCTGATGTTTCTATTGTCCTGACTTGCCAGTAGGAAGGGTGCAGGAAGTTATGGTATTCATTAAGAAAAGTGCCTTTCAAATCTCTCTAGACTCTAGCCTCCAGTGAACTGACTGCAAGCTTGTCTGTTTTAATGTTGCAAAAGAACAATTTTTGTAAGAAAAAGCAAACAACTTTAACAGCAGGTGGCTGAAGCATAGCCTTCAGAAAGCTGTTAAGAACCATTTTTGTCTGTGAAATAAAACATGGTTGCGAGCGATGTTATTTGTACTTATTGATTCAGTGAAAGAAGTCACCTTATGTTTAATTCAAATTGCAGTCCTGACATGGACAGGCTTAAAACAATCATGTTTTACAAATCCATTTGTTTAAATGATTCTCTTTTTGGCTGTTCACACTGTGCCCTGTGTTGTTATATTATCACTCACTGCAAGTGCTATTTAAAGAAGTGGGAAGCCAGCAATACACATTGCTTTAGGTGGCAGAGATTAGACTTAGTAGAATAAGGCAAAACATAGTAGGTGAGTGTTAATTTCATAATGCATCTTTGTATTTCTTCAGTCCACTTCAATCGTTACTCTCCCTTTCTGTCCCTATTGGTGGATTTAGTGTGCACCCATATATGCAGTTATGATGACCATATTTCTTTTTTTTTCTTTTGGGGTTGAGATGCAGTATAATATGCTAAAAATCTTTCAACTAATTTTTATTTTAGTTTTATCTATGTTGGGCATCACAGTGCTTTTCAAAATCTCAATTTCATTCTTTAGATGCCAAAGCTCTGTACTGGCTGAAAAAAAAATGCCTGTCAAAACATTGACAAGATGCGGTAGACCATAATTCTCTGCAACCCAATTATTCTTACCATTTAAATCAGGAAACTCTCCTTGAAATTGCTGAGAAATTGCTGTAGATTAAGTTTTGGCCGATTTTATAGAAGTAATTTTGATCATGGGAACATCCATGGAAGCTCCTCTGATTGCATTTGTGAAGTTCTCCAAATATGAGTGGAGAGAAAGGTTAAATAAACTCTCTCAGATTTTAAAAATTAATAAGTAAAAGTGAACCTTGTTTGTATGTGTTTTAAAATTCCAGTCAGAAAGGATAGCTGATCCATGTGCATGGAATTAGGAACGCTAGACTCATGATAGCTCTTAGAATCGGAGGGAGCCTGATATGAAGTCCCAATGTTAGTTAAACAGGGAAGAGCACCAGGAAAGAACTGCATCGTACAGATAAACTGAGTGAATATGAGATACAGAACTCAGATTAAGGAGGCATCCACAGTTACCTAGAATGGTGCTTGCTTGCCTTCTCTTACTTCTTTTTTTTCCTATTGCTGTGTCAAAGACATCAGTCCCCTGGAGCCCAATAAACCCCAGAAAAATCACATATGTACAGCTTTTTGAAAAAGCAGTGGTTTTAGTGTCAGATAAATCCAAGTTTGTCTCCTAAATCTTCCACTTCCCTAACTGCTTGGCTGGCTCTGGGCATTGCAGGAATCTCAGGTTCTTAATCTGTACAAACAGAGATAACATCTCCTTTACAGGTTTCTTGGGAAGAATTAAATAAAATAAGTTCCTCAGTCACCCAGAGGAATGCTTTATCATTGGCTTCTTTTGTTCCTGAATCTACAAAGCTGAGAACTCAAGATCCTGGGGATCACTCCTCATGAGACCTCGTCTTAGTGCCCACCACACTTGCCATGGCATCGACATACACGTGCAGCAAGTGCTATGCCCATCCTTCTCTCATCCACAGTGGTGTGGATCTAACAGTATCTTTTGAAAAATGAATGAGCTCTGAAGAAGTAAATGGAAGGCATAAGAAATATTCTAGCACTAGCAACAAATTTAACCTGAAATTCAGTTGTTTTCCTTGTTCTTTCTTTCATTGAGTAAATCATCTCTTAGCATCGCCAGTGCACACGTGGATAATTGTTTTAGGAGACATAAAAAGGAATCAGCATGTGCTTGCAGTCTAATACATGAACTAATATATGTAAATAAGAAAATACTAAAGATGTGAGAAAATGTTAGGAGCCATAAGAGAAGTACTGATATATTTTATTAATTAGACAAAATGATTTAATATTAATGTACCATGCTTCCTAGGAGACTAGAATTCTGAACACTGAACTTATATTGAAGAAATGAAAAATCATGTCATTAATATTATAGCTGATTGTTTCCATGTCTCACCAGATATTTAAGAGGCAGGGCATTGAATTTTTCCTTGCTTAAACCCCTCAGCATTTAGATCTTTGTATGTATCTTGCACATAATAGAAATCCAAAGCATAAATGAAGCAATGAATGAGTGAATGGAAAAAATGGGAATAAGAGGAAATTAATAAGGCAAAATGAAGACAGTATAGCCTTAATCAGCACAATTAGAAAAGATGTCCCATCATGTTTTCCCCCCAATAAAAACTTACTAACTCATACCCTGTTCTAGGACTATGGCAGAGTAAATCCTGGTTTTCATTTTCCAGGCAGCAATTTTTAAAAGACAGGCCTTATTCTCATAGAATTGGCAAGATAGGGCCGGGTGCGGTGGCCCAAGCCTGTAATCCCAGCACTTTGGGAGGCTGAGATGGGTGGATCACGAGGTCAGGAGATCGAGACCATCCTGGCTAACACGGTGAAACCCCGCCTCTACTAAAAAAATATATATATATAAAAAACTAGCCGGGCGAGGTGGTGGGCACCTGTAGTCCCAGCTACTCGGGAGGCTGAGGCAGGAGAATGGCGTGAACCCGGGAGGCAGAGCTTGCAGTGAGCTGAGATCTGGCCACTGCACTCCAGCCTGGGCGACAGAGCGAGACTCCGTCTCAAAAAAAAAAAAAAAAAGAATTGGCAAGATAACTGATATACTCCTCAATAAGCTTTATAAATATGAATAAGTAGGTCTGTCCTCTTACAGTATAAGTAAATGTACAGCATTTTCTGAAACTGCCTTATAACATTAAAACATCCAATTTCATAGCCAATGTTAATACCCTAGCTCTGATAATCTAAGTTTCAGTCAAATTGGAGGAACTAAAGTGACTCAAAATTGTAAGCATGTGGTTGTTACCCTGAAGACAAATATAGCTGTGATTGGGCATTCATTGTCTCTCAGCCAAAAGGTTGCCACTAAAATAAATTGAGAATGGAGATGTTGGCAGAGGTATCAAATGGATGGTTCACATGTTTGGAAAACCTCTGTTGACCCGTAAGCATCTATCTTGACAGATGAGAATGAGAGTGAAAAGAATCTTGGCTCATGTAAAGAAAGGTGCCCCTTTGAAGTCAAATTGTAGGGTAACCTCAATACAGCTAGTAAATCAGACCCAACTCTGGTTCTTTGAATTGCCTACCTAACTTCACCGTGGCAATGCATGCTGCAATACACAGCTCCTACCAAGCTTCATTAATATGTTATAAGAGAAAACTGAACATAAATGTTTAGAAGGATTGCATGCATAGAATCAAATGAACAAATACATGTAAAACATTTGAAACAGTGCCTGCACAAGTAAGCAGTCAATAAATGTGGGTACTATTATTAGTTTGACACACTTAAAAATGGTCACTTTAGTGAAATAAATACTTTTCATTTTGGTTCTCTTATTTAGTTAATATTAAGCCAGTCAGTTTTTAAGTGAGAATGTGAACTTTTTACAAATTGGAAACATAATAATATAATTAATATAATTTTATAATATCATGATTTTATATACCATACACTATAATTTTATAATATACCTTATACTTTAAGATTTCTGAAATTTATTTTACACTTACAATAACACTGTTAGGTGGGCGAGGAAAATTGTATTATGGCTTTTTTTTTTTCTGTTGAACTGGAGTCTACAGGATTTTGTAAGATTTGGAATTTTGAAAAATTTAAATGAGTTATTCAAGTATACACGATTTTTTTTTTTTGTCCTTTAGGACCCAGCTAAGAAAATAGTACATATCTCCCAATGACACATCTAGTGATCTTTCTACCACCTGGCTCACCTTATAATGGTGCAGCAAAGCAGGAATTTCTGTTTATTTGTTTTGTTTATAATTGAAAAAGCAAAATGGTATAATAAGAGCTTTTGGGGAAACGAGACCTGGTATTAAATGATCTCTTTGCTACTGCAGTAATAATTATGATCACCTACTGATTACCCCTTACAAGTGAGATAACTCATTAAAAGTTTAGCTGATTTTTAAAACAATTCAACAATGAAAATGCTGTTGACGCTCACATTTTACAGATGGGGGAAATAAACTGATCCTCAAGATTTTTTTTTTTGAGACGGAGTTTTGCTCTTGTTGTCCAGGCTGGAGTGCCATGGCGCGATCTCAGCTCACTGCAACCTCCGCCTCCAGGATTCAAGGGATTCTCCTGCCTCAGCTTCCTGAGTAACTAGGATTACAGGCATGTGCCACCACACCAGGCTAATTTTTTTTTTTTTTGAAACAGAGTTTTGCTCTTGTCGTGCAGGCTGGAGTGCAATGGCGCAATCTTGACTCACTGCAACCTCCGCCTCCCAGGTTCAAGCAATTCTCCTGCCTCAGCCTCCTGAGTAGCTGGGATTACAGGCATGTGCCATCATGCCCAGTTAATTTTTTGTATTTTTAGTAGAGATGGGGTTTCACAATATTGTCCAGGCTAGTCTCGAACTCCTGACCTCAGGTAATCCTCCTGTGTCAGCCTCCGAAAGTGCTGGGATTATAGGCGTGAGCCACCGCGCCCGGCCAATTTTTTATTTTTAGTAGAGACAAGGTTTCTCCATGTTGGTCAGGCTGGTTGTGAACACCCTACCTCAGGTGATCTGCCCGCCTCACCTCCCAAAGTGCTGGGATTACAGGCGTGAGCCACCAAGCCCAGACAATTTTTTTTTTTTTCAATAGTAACTTTGTAAAAGCGAAGCACCTGGGGTGATCTGGATCACAAACTGGCTCTTCTTGCATTTTGTTATTGTGATTCCTATCAGACTGTATGCTAAGGCTCATAAAATGTAACCTGTCTCATTAAATGTTAGTTTCTTCATTTGTAACATGTTAAAGATACTACTTGCTTTGCGTGGTTGCTATCAGCTATGATTTTAAAAGTGTCCAAAGAACTTACTACAAAGCCCTTCAATAGTAGATATTCTAAAACCCTGGTTGCTCTATCATTACCTTCCACGGAGAATCATATTATTTGAATAAGGTATAAGCCACTTAGTGCTTTCAAAAATTCTTACATTTGGCTACATTTTGCAGTGATTAGTCAAGTTTTTATTTTATATTGGAGTAGTAACAGATGGACACATTTTAGTGCTATATGATTTTTAATATCAATTGTGAGAAAAATTGATGTGGACTCCAAGTTCTTAATTCTTCATTTTCATTAAGAAGGTCTCTTTAGATATAAACTTACTTATGTAAGAGCCAAGTACTTTCAGAAGCTATGCTGAAAATAAACATTTTAATCATGAAATTCTCTAACTTCCACATTACTTGGCAGATTGTTGTCAAGCTTGTAGCTCTCATTTCTTTGTGGAGTATGGTGAAATCAGAGCTGTTTCTAGATAGATACATGTTTCTTTGATAAAGTATTAGTACCAAAGAAAAACATACGGAGTTTTACAGATCTGCACAAGTCTGAGAGGCATCAGTTTGGTCTTCTTGAAACTGAATAAAATGTTCAATTTTAAGTAGAGAGAATTTTGGAAGTCATTAGGCATTTGATGTTTTTTCAATTGTATATCAATACATTTTAATTAAGCCACTTTTACAAGTGATTCAATGCTGTCTCTATTAAAAACAATCACTGTCCTATTTAAATCTTTCAAAACTTGCTATTTATATATTGTTTATACTTGGACATGCAAACTTTGGCCTGTTTCAATTAATATTGACATTTTTCAAATTAAATATTCATTTTCAACTCTGAGAAAATATGTCAAATGGACTCAAGGCAATGTGAAGCATTCAACTGGTTTCTGAAGCTGGTTGAGGAAACCTCTCTCTCCAGATTGCTGCGTTGTATATGGATGTAACAATACCCAATCTTCACTTTAAAAAGTCATATGTTGTATACCATATTCAGCTAAAAACTATGAATTACACTCCCCCTCTGACACTCATCATGGAAATTCAGAGCTAATAAGGATGTCTTTGATCAACTAATCCAATAATTTTATTTTTACAGATGAAGAATCTAAGAAACAGAAGGCTAAGTTAGAGTCACACAGATGATTAAACTATGCGCATCAACTAGAAGGCAGTTTTTTGTTTGTTTTTCATCTCTGTTATCTCCCACAGTTATCTCCCACATACTAGACTGCTTCACATTTTGTAAGAAAACAACTAATTTCCTCTTATACATAATAGGAGTACATAGAACATGCCACTCCAAAACAGCATAGTATACATTTTGACAATCCAACTCTCCAGTTGAAAAACAGAGATTGGCAGAATCAATAAAATAACGATTCAACTACATGTTGTCTACAAGAGACTCACTATAGTGTACACGGATTTCTCAAGTGCAAATAGCTTTCTCAAGCATTCATATACTTCAGTATAGACTACACATTAGGCCACAAAACAAGTCAACAAATTTTAAAAGATTGAAATCAAATAATATTTTTCAACCATAACAGAATGAAACTAGAAATCAATAACTAAAGGAAAACTAGAAAATTCGCAAATATGTAAAAATTAAACGACATAACCAATGGATCAAAGGAGAAACATCAAAAGAAGTTAGAAAATACTTTGAGATGAATGAAAATGAAAACACAAAAGCAAAACTGTGCTTAAAATACATTGTAGTTTTAAAAGCCTACAATAAAAATAAAAATCTTCAATTGAGAACATGTATTTTTTTTTACATTAAGGAAGTATTATTCTACTTCCTTTTTTATTCAAAAGCACAAACTAAACCCAAAGCCATCAAAAGGAAGGAAATAATGAAGATGACAGTTAAGATAAAAAAATAGAAAAACAATAGAGAAAAATCAATGAAACCAAAACTTGGTTCTTCAGAAAGATCAATAAAATTGGCAAACCTTTAGGTAGATTAAAAGAAAAGAGAGAAGAATCAAATATCTAAAATCAGAGGTTGAAGTGGGGATATTGCTAATAATTTTACAGAAATAATAAAAGGACTGAAAGTAGTATAAACAGTATTATCACAACAAGTTTGGTAAAACTAGATGAAGTGGACAAAATCCTAAAAGCACACAAACTACAAAACTGACTCAAGAGATAGAAAATCTGAACAGACATATAAAAAGTATAGATATTGAATTAGTACCCATAAACTTCCCAATAAAGAGAACCCAAGGACCAGATGGCTTCAATGGCCAGTTCTGCCAATTATTTAAATAATTAACACCAATCCTTAAACTCTTAAAAAAAAAATGGAAGCAGAGGTAAAACTCTTTAACTCATTCTATGAAGCCAGCATTACTCTGATACCAAAACCAGACAAAGGGACCCCAATAAAACAAAACTGTAAACAATCTGTTTATAAATATAGGTGCAAAAAATCCTCACAACATACTATCAGACTGAATCAAACAGCATCTTGGAAGATTTATACACCATGACCCATGGGACTTATCATAAGAATGCAAGAGATTAATCAATGTAATACATTATATTAATCAAATGAAGGGGGAAAGCATGCTCAGTTCAATAGATGTGAAAGCTTTTGACAAAATTCAATACCCTTTCACTGTAAAAACAGTTAACAACACAAACAAAAAATAGGAGGGAATTTCCTCAAACTGATAAAAGCCATGAATGAGAAACTCACAGCTAACATTATACTCAATGGTGAAAGTCTGTATATTTCTGTCCTAAGATCAGGAACAAGACTAGGATACCCACTTCCGCCACTCCATTCAACACTGAACCGGAAGTCCAATTTCGTTTCCTGTCCCGTACATAGATGCTTATAGATTAATCTGGGATTTGATCACTGTCTTATGTTGTAATGCCACTCTCGTAGCTATGATATACTGCTTTTGATCTGTTTTGTGCACGCCCAGCTTGGGGCTGAAGTTTTTATTTGTTTCTATGTGTAGAATTAGAGTCTCCTCCAGTTCTCAATTCTATGGGATTTTGCATTCACTATTCAGTTTCCAGAGGCTAGAGAAATTTGAAGTTTTTCTTATAGTTGTATCTGCTCACACTGCTCTGCAGTTCCACATAACTCAGGTCATACTCAAGGAAAAATGATGAGAGAAAAGAGAAAGGAAAAAACAATGTGGATATTCCTCGTAGTCTTTCAACTATAGGATTGCCTTTTTTCTTATATTTTTGTCTAAAGAGAGGGGTTTTCTCTCAGGTTTTAAGTGCCATTACTCTACCTCCACCTCACCTCCACTACAGTACAGATTCCTTATTGGGACAACTCCTAGAGCAGGCCTGAGGAGACAAAAGAAAAGAAAAAAAAATTAAAAAGAGAACTGGGCTGTCCTATCTATACACTCCAACTACCAGGGTCCTTTTTTCCGGTTCCTCTGGCCAGAATTAAATGGTTCTTGGAGATCTGACTGCAGGTATCTGCTGCAGTGGAGCAAAGGTCACATTTGTGGTAATAAAATCTGAGAAACTCACCCCTGTTAGAGGTCATTCCTCGTGTTTGGCTCCTTTTCCTATGCTGTTACTGTTACTATTTCAGAGTTCCCAGATGATGGTTTTTTTTTTTTGTCCAGAATTTTCAGTTGTAATTAGCGAGAGAAACATGTCATAGTAGATTTACCCCTTCTTTGCTGGCACCCTTTGGTGCTATGATTTAGACTTTTAAGACATATATATTTGGACATATTAAAAAATTGTTTTTGCTATTGCAAATTCTATCTTTTCTAAATAATATACTTTTAACTGTCAATTTCTAGTGTATAAAATGCATCTGATTTTTGAATGTGGATCTAATATGTAGTATATCTGCTTAATTCTATTATTAATTATAACACTTTATTTCTAGATTCCCTTCCTGAGACAATAACACTACCTCTTATGAAAGTTGCTTTAATGTTTTCTAATGTTTATGATGGTTTTTTTTATTATTTTAATTCACTGGGTAAGTAAATAATTCACATTATTATTTATGTCAAATCAGTTTGGGGATTTATATAAACAGGAAACTTCCTGCTGAAATTCACATTTTAAAATAAGTGTTTCAAAGGTTTAATCGAAGTTTGCTTTACTATTTGGAAAATGCCATTTTCAGATTTGTGGTTTACTACTTTTTTCTATATTGTGGAGAACAGGTATTAAACTATCACGAATTGCATGATATCATCTTTGTTTTGTTATTTTCCTCTAATCTTTGAAAAATGATTTAATTGCAAAAGTTCATCAGTTTCTATGTATGACAAATGTATTTATTGTATATATATTTGTTGTGTATAGCATGGTATTTTGAAATATATATACCTCCTAGGATGGATAAATCAAACTAAGTAACACATGCTTTACCTAACACACTTATCATTTTTTGTAGTAAGAACACTTAAAATCTATTCCCATGGTAATTTTCAGAAATACAATACATTGTTATGAACTATAGTGACCGTCTTGTACAATAGGACGCTTAAGCTTACTACTCCTATCTAGCTGAAATTTTCTATTCTTTAACTAATATCTTCCCTCCAACAGCCCCAGACCCGGTCACCATCACTCTAGTCTTTGCGTCTAAGTGTTCAACTGTTTAGATTCCACATACAGACATTCCCTGGTTTACAACAGGTTGAGTTACTGTGTTTTGACTTTAAGATGGTGCTGCAAAAAGGATACACATTCAGTTAGAGTCCTATTGTACTTTAAGTACCCATACAACCATTCCTTGTTTCACTTTCAGTATAGTATTCAATAAATTACATGTGATATTCAATACTTTCTTATAAAATAGGCTTCGTTAGATGATTTTTCCCAAATGTAGGCTAATGTAACATTTAAGGTAGGCTAGGCTAAACTATAATGTTTGGCAAGTTAGGTGGATGAAATGTTTTTTTGACTCATGATATTTTCAACTTAACACAGGGTTTATCAGGACATAATCCCACCTTAAGTTGGGGAGCATCAGTAAAAGTGATATCATGTAGTGTTTGTCTTTCTGTGCCCGGCTTATTTTGCTTAGAAAAATGTCTTACGAGTTCATTCACGTTGTCTCAGATGACAGGATTTCTTTCCTTTTTAAGGCCGAATGGTATTTCATTGTGTATATATACAACACTCTATCCATTTATCTGTTGATGGATACTTAGGTTGATTCTGTATCTTGGCTGTTGTGAATAGTGTTGTAACTAACATGGGAGCATTGCTGTCTCTTCAACATACTGATTTTATTTCCTTTGGACATATAACCAGATGAGAGATTGCTGGACTGTACGGTAGTTCTCTTACTGACTTTTTGAGGAATTTCTATACTTTTTCTATAATTTCTCTACTAATTTACATTCTCACCAATAGTGTACAAGGCTTCCTTTTCCTCTATATCCTTTCCAACACATAGCTCTCGATTTTGTGGTAGTAGCCATTCTAATGGGTATGAGATGATATCTAATTGTGATTTTAATTTGCATTTCCCTGATGATTCATGATTTGGGGCTTTTATAGTGTACTTGTTGATTATTTTTATTTCTTCTTTTGAGAATTATCTACTGAGACGCTTTGCCCATTTTAAAATCAGGTTATTTATTTTCTCGCTATTGACTTGTATGGGTTCCTTATATACTTTGGATATTAACCCCCTACAAGATGTTTGCAAATATTCTCTTCCATTCTGCAGGCTGTTGATTGTTGCATTTGCTGTGTAGAAGCTGTTTAGTTTTAGGTAATCTCATTTTTTTTCTATTTTTCTCTTAATCTCTTAATGTGAGAAATTATCTTAATAGACTTTCAATAGGTTTTCTACTTTGAAATCCCTCCTTCATTCTCAGGATAATTTTAATTTGATGATTATTTATATATTTTTATGTACGTGTACACACAAATATAGAATGTATATTATATATAATTAATATATCACGTAATTATATATTATATGCATATAATAATGGATGTGATAGAATCTTTTGTATTCCTCATACATGAGTCCTGGCTGTCCTCCACAGTGCCATTTCATAGGGGCTTTCTTGTCTTTTGTAACAGATAGTAGAAGGTAAAAGAGTGTGGCAGCACCCATGTGGGAAGTTTTGATGGGGAAGACTTGGAAGAGGTACTTATTCTCACAGTTCATTGGCTAAAACATAATCAATAACAGATACCTAAGGAAGTACGGGATGTGGAGTCATTTCGGGCCCAAGAAGAAACAGAAACAGATCTTGGTGAGTATTTAACCATCTCTTCCATAGTGATAATCTTGTTCTTTTAATTTACAATTTTAATCCATATGTATTTATTATGGTTATTGGTGTATTTGGCTTCATTTCTCTACTGACATTTTGCATTTTATTTATTTTGTTATTTTTATTTTTTTTATTCTTGTGTTTATTTTTTCTCATTACTTTGGAAATGAGAAAAAAGGTACTCTTATTCTATTATTTTAGTTTATCACTGTATATTAATACTTTATATATCTAATTGTATTAAACATTTTTACTCTTCTCCCAAACAATTTTATGATCATAGAAAGTTTTAAATCTAGTTATCCCCATATTATAAGTGATCATTACCTAGAATCTTTATTTTATCTTATATTTTCACTATCAAATTCAACATAATGATTATTTGCTTTGAGAAATACTTGGAAAGTATTTACCCACATTTTAAACATTTCTTTGTTTATCTTTTTTGTTTGTTTCTCAGACCATCGCCTTGGGGGCTGTATCTTCTTTCACATATATATATGGAATATACATTATTTATTATTTATGTATTATATTTTTTATAAATATATATCATATATATATTCCATATATATATATATATTTTTAACAGAGACCAGGTCTTACTATGCTGCCTAGGCTGATATCAAGCACCTGAGCTCCAGTGATCCTCCTGCCTTGGTCTCCCAACATGCTAGGATTACAGGTGTGAGCCAACACCCCCAGGCAAAGTTCACTTTTAAAAATTTCCTTCAGTGTCTGATTTACTGAAGTTCACCCTTTAATTTTCAACTGTCTCTAATTTTTATTTTAACTGTCTCTAATTTTTAACTGTTATGCATTAACTGTGTGTGTCCTGGGGCCGGGCGCGGTGGCTCAAGCCTGTAATCCCAGCACTTTGGGAGGCCGAGACGGGCGGATCACGAGGTCAGGAGATCGAGACCATCCTGGCTAACACGGTGAAACCCCGTCTCTACTAAAAAATACAAAAAACTAGCCGGGCGAAGTGGCGGGCGCCTGTGGTCCCAGCTACTCGGGAGGCTGAGGCAGGAGAATGGCGTGAACCCGGGAGGCGGAGCTTGCAGTGAGCTGAGATCCGGCCACCGCACTCCAGCCTGGGCGGCAGAGCCAGACTCAGTCTCAAAAAAAAAAAAAAAAAAAAAAAAAAAACTGTGTGTGTCCTTTTCTTCCTAAATACAACTGACTTTTCATTCTATATTTTATTCTTTATTATGTGAAAAGGACAGAGGTAGGAGAGAAATGTAAATTACTATTATTTCAACATTTATTCCCAAAGTACTTTCATCCACATTTACATTTAATTTCCAAGTGTCTTGAGACAGTGAAGTACAGTAATGAACAGGACACAGGTTTTGCCCTCAGACAGACCTATTTTGAATATTGGCTCTAGCACTTACCATTTGTGTTAATGGAGAAGTTTCTTGACTTCCCAGATTCACTTACCTTACGTTTAAAATGCAGACAGTAGTACCAAACTTAGAACATTAGTGATTGGTAAAAGAGATAATGTATTCAGAATGTGTGTTTCACAGTACTTGGCAGAAAATAGCTCCCATTTATTGAGTGCTTATTATGATGATGCTGATATAAAATGTCCTTCTATATCATCAAAGATTTAATTCCCTGGAACATTAGTGATCCTACTTTACCATACCTATAGTATAATTAAATTTCCTGAGGCATGTGTGTGTGGTTCTCATTGTTTTCTGTGCTCGTGGTAGAAAATGTAGGGAAAGACAAGTCCGTCTTGAACTCCAGCCGTACAATGGCGTATTCATTCCTACATTCACTTGAGTATATGTAGTCTACAAAACAGCTATACTTTAAGTTATGGTTTTGCTGATAATGTTTGAATTCTGTTTACAAGAGTGAGAAATGACAATAATATTTTACTGGTATATAATGTAATCTCTTACTGCATTCTCTTTTTTTGTTTTGCTTCTTTATTAAGATAAAATCAACAGTTAAAAGAAACAATATTAAGCTCAATGTTTCTACTTTTTTGTATGATGTAGATCAAAATATAGGACATTTTCAGCATATAAGAACGTTTATTCGGCCGGGCGCGGTAGCTTACGCCTGTAATCCCAGCAGTTTGGGAGGCCGAGGCGGGCAGTTCATGAGGTCAGGAGATCTAGACCATCCTGGCTAACACGATGAAACCCCGTCTCTACTAAACACACACACACACACACACACACACACAAAATAATTAGCTGCGCGGGCGGGCATAGTGGCGGGCCCCTGTGGTCCCAGCTGCTCGGGAGGCTGAGGCAGGAGAATGGCATGAACCCGGGAGGCGGAGCTTGCAGTGAGCCGAGATCCTGTCGCTGCATTCCAACCAGGGCGACAGAGCGAGACTCCATCTCAAAAAAAAAAAAAAAAAAAAAGTTTTTTTCATGCCTTCTCCCAGTCAATGCCCCTAAAGGTAACAATGCCTTTTTGCTTCCAGTGATACATTAATTTCGCCTATTTTATTTATTTATTTATTTGAGACAGAGTCTTGCTCTGTCGACCAAGCTGCAGTGCAGCGGTGCCGTCTCCGCTCGCTGCAATCTCCACCTCCTGGTTCAAGCGATTCTCCTGCCTCAGCCTCCTGAGTAACTGGGACTAAAGGCGCCCTCCACGATGCCTGGCTAATTTGTTTGGTATTTTTAGTAGAGACAGGGTTTCACCTTGTTGGCCAGGCTGGTCTCAAACTCCTGACCTCAGATGTTCCTCCCACCTCAGCCTCCCAAAGTGCTGGAATTCCAGACGTGAGCCACTGCATCTGGCCTAATCTTGCCTATTTTTGAATTTAACAGAAATGGAACCACACAATGTATATTAATTTTGTCTATAAGATTTATTTATGTTGTGTTTATTGTTGGGTTTACTCTTTTATATGGCTATGAAGTGTTCCATTGCATGAGTATACAATTATTTTATCTACCTGATGGACATTTGGGTTGTTTCCAGTCTTGAGCCATTACATTTAGTACATTCATTACTCAATTCCAATCTGGCCAGACTTCTAAGTGAACAATATTCTCCACTCACAACATGCTGATTCTCCATTCGCTGATCACTGTCTGTACCCCCTTGCCTTTTCATATGCTGGTTTATTTTCTAAGAATATCTCCCTTCTTTCTTCTGATTATTAAAATCTTAAGTGATGCCAAGTTCCCACTCAGGTTGGGGCCAAATGTGAGGGATGAGCAGGGAAGGGACCCAAGACCGTATACCATAAAATTGTTTCTAATGATGGCCATGTGCTTAGTCAACACCATCCTTATCATCACCTTTAATAACAGCAAGGAAATATTTATTATGATTTCTATATGTAGAATATGGAACACTGTGTTAGATAATCAGGGGGGAAAAAGGCATTTTCTCAAGAACATTACAACACACATGGACAGACAGAAGCTTATATAAATTGTCATTGATCTTCCATATGCTGAAGACATATGACAGATGGTAAGTGGTTTAGAAGTTAAAAATAAGGAATCATTCACAGAGGGGCTGGAGATAGGTCATTATGGAGAATTGCAGGAGCTGGGGCCTTATGAAAACAAGAAAAAATATTTCAAGGAAGTGGAAATAACACAAATGAAGTCTTTGCTTTATAATATGTCCAGAAAATAATGAATCAACTAACAGAATTATGTAGGGGAGTAGTGAAACACAAGGTTGGAAAGAAGACTAGGAAATGAAGTGTTTTTTTTTTTTTTTTGAGACGGAGTCTCGCTCTGCCGCCCAGGCTGGAGTGCAGTGGCCCGATCTCAGCTCACTGCAAGCTACGCCTCCCGGGTTCACGCCATTCTCCTGCCTCAGCCTCCCGAGTAGTTGGGACTACAGGCGCCCGCCACGCGCCCGGCTATTTTTTTTTTTGTATTTTTTTAGTAGAGATGGGGTTTCACCGTGTTAGCCAGGATGGTCTCGATCTCCTGACCTCGTGATCCACCCGTCTCGGCCTCCCAAAGTGCTGGGATTACAGGCTTGAGCCACCGCGCCCGGCCGAAATGAAGTTTTAACAGACTTGTAGGCCAAGTATTAATAGTTAGTGTAAGCTTTATCATCAGGAAGTAGAGTGACATTAATGACTTTGCAGCAAGAGAGCAATTGGAACAAGGTAATATTTTCCAGCAAGATAAAGATATAATTAATATGTAGAATGGGTTGGAGTGGTAAAACCACAGTATAAAAGAAAAAGTGACAACAATAATCTGTATAAGAGATGTTAAAACTTTGGAATGTGCTAGTGATATTGAAAATGAAAGAAAGAGAAGGACTTTACACTAAAAAAATCAATGAAGTTTAGTAAATAACTGATGTAGAAGGAGGATTTTTAAAAAGTTGATCTCATGGGGGTAGAGAGTAGAATGATAGCAGAGGCTTGAAAGGATATGGATGTGTTGGGAGAGGGGAATGAAGAGAGGTTAGCTAATGCTCTAACTGAATGTTCTATCCACTCTTCATACAGTTAGATAACATACAGTTAGATAGAACATTAACCACCACACATTTAGATAGAAGGAATACATTGTAATGTTTGATAGTAGAAGGACTACAGTTAACAACAATGTATGGTGTATTTCAAAGTAAGGAGAAGAGAGAACTTGAAGTGTTCCCCACACATATAAGTGATAAATGCTTGAGATGATGGATGCCCTAAACACACTGACTTGATCATTACACATTCTATGCATGCAACAAAATATCACATATACCCATAAATATGGACAATATTTACCAATTATTTTTAATTAAACAGTCAAGTATGACTCCCAGGTATTACTGGAAGACTGGAAGCATAATGGTACAAAGGACTAACATTTGATCTCTTGGAAGAACTTCTAATCTTGTAAAACATAATAATGTTGGTTTTAGATGTATTGAATTTCACATAACATAGGGAGTCCAGGAAATCATGAGCAGCAGGTAATAAGAGAAGTGAGACTAATAATAAAGTGGATAGTTAGAGCTGGAGTTGTGTGGATAATCTATAAGGATTTCAGAGCTGAAGCTTTGCAAGCGATCGAGGGCAACAACAGGGTGAGGTGAGTGAGTGTGAAGGGCAAGAAGAGTAGAAAATCAGGAACTTAGACTTTAGAAAGTAAGAGAGTGAAAGACACAGGAAAGGGAAACCTTTTACTTACAAAGAGTTAATGCTGCTGTGAAAAGTACATTAGTTATAATAGTACCTACTTTGTGTACTGGCAAATATGACTCATTTTTTTCATAAGTTTTCATCCCATTTGTAAAAGGGAGGCATTTCCCATACATGTTAACCGCCACGGAACCTATGGCACTAAGAAATTTCTGACATGTTTGATCTTAAAGATGAAGTCTTCAGTTCTTCATACTTTAACAATTTTTTATTTCTAGCCTTGTTTCATACCCATGCTGCATTCAGTTTTCTTATTTTTCATAAAAAGGAGAAACATGAACTGGAGCTGAAAAATGCATTTTATATAATCCAATTGATTTTAAACTCTGCCATTTGATAGGTAGGCAAAATGCCCTAACAACATTGCTACAGAGTTCTCTAATTTGTTTTTTTCAGCTTCATGCTGCAAGCAATTTGTCACCTCAAATTCTAATAGAACTTTCACATATTGAAATGAGAGATGGAAGCAGCCTTGTAGATCATCATGGTTACAGAAGGAAAGAGTTTTAGACAAGGTCTTATAAAATTTTAAATTGATCCTGCATTTGACCTTAGACAAAAAGCCAAAAATGAACAACTAGGTACCGCACTCACATGAAAGGAAATATCTCATCAGTAAACAATAAATCTGTTCTTTAAATGCCAGTTTTAACAGGTCCATGTAATGCTTGAAGCCAGCTATCAGTCAATTTTAAGGTCGTTGTCAAATAGCAAAAAGGAATTCAACATTCGCATATCAAAACATATATTGTTGTAAAACATGAAACTTCTTGATATTTTTATTTGTAACAATAAAGTTGTTACACTTATATATCGGTATAGCTATAGGAGACTTGGGGATTTTGTAAATATACAACTGAGTAGTATGAATGTTCCATTGTTTTGTTTCTGCAATTAAATTTTCAGAAACTATTGTTGGCCAATCAGTATGTTATTGGCAATAATCTTTTTCATCCCAGAATAAATAAGAAATTGTGTTTGCATGGCACTCATGCTAGAGAATGAACACCGGGATTTAGATGATTATAACTTTTAACTGTGGAAGATAAATAATCTGCTGGATAAAAAAAAAAAATGATGTTAGAAGCAGACAGATCTGTGTTTTCAGGTACTGACTCTAGCAGGAATTTCAACCCGGGGAAGGTATGATTCTCAGTTTTCATGTCTGTAATATCATGAAATCTACCTGCCTGTTTGTTGTGAAGAAAAAAAGAGATAAAACATGCAAGTTATCTAATATCTAGTAAGAGCAACAGTTGCTTTTATTGTTGATGTTTAGTAATTCATCAGTTTTATATGACAGTGGGGACGTACTATGATCTCAATTTGTATCCTCACAAAATTCATTTGTTGAAGTTTAATCCCCAGTGTGGTAGTATGAAGAGGGGTGCTTTGGGAAGTGATGAGGTCGCAGGGCTCTGACCTCATAAATGGGAGTAGTGGCCTTACACAAGAGGCCCAAGGGAGCTTGTTCACCTCTCCCGTGTGAGGACACATAGAAGGTGCCACCTATGAGGGAGAGGCCCTCAGCAGACACTGAATCTGCTGGCACCTAGATTTTGGACTTCCAAGTCTCCAGAACTCTGAGAAGCTCTGTTGTTTATAAATTACCAAGTCTAAGTTATAGCAGCCCTGACAGACTGAGATGGTGCGTACAATAATATACAATTATCAAATCATTACACACACACACACGCACACACACACACACACATTGGAGACAAAGTCTTGCTCTGTCACCCAGGCTGGGGTGCAGTGGCACAATCTCGGCTTACTGCAACCTCCACCTCCCAGGTTCAAGCAATTCTCCTGCCTCAAGCCTCCCGAGTAGCTGGGACTGCTTGCCTGGCTAATTTTCGCATTTTTAGTAGAGACAGTTTCACCATGTTGGTCAGGCTGGTCTCAAACTCCTGACCACAAATGATCAATGTGCCTCGGCCTCCCAAGGTGCTGGGATTACAGGCATGATTCGCTGTGTCCAGCCTATATACATATTTTATATACAGGTTTATATATACATTTAGATTGTAGGCATGTATGCATCCCATATACATGGAAAATGTAGTGCCTTCTACAAGCGCTTAACAAAGGTTATCAATGACACTATAGATTTAGATAGAAGCAGGTTAATAGCAGGTCTGGGCCAGGCATGGTGCCTCACCCCTGTAATCTCAGCACTTTGGGAGGCCGAGGTGGGCGAAAAGATCAAGACCATCCTGACCAACATGGTGAAACCCCATCTCTACTAAAAATACAAAAATTAGCTCGGTGTGGTGGCTTGCGCCTGTAATTCCAGCTACTGGGGAGGCTGAGGGGAGGAGAATCGCTTGAACCCAGGAGGCAGAGGTTGCAGTGAGCTGAGATCATGCCACTGCACTCCAGCCTGGGTGACAGGAAAAAAAGAAAAAAGCAGGTCTGGCCATGGGATAATTCTGGGAAAGCTTACAAAAGCCATGAGGATAATGAAAATCCGATGCTGTATTAGTAAGCTTAGACCACCATAACAAAATACAACAGTCTTACAGTCTGGATTGCTAGGTCCCCACCTGGCCTTTCCTGGGCATGTATGGAGAGAGGGGAGGGGAGGGGAGGGGAGGGAAGGGAAAGGGAAGGGAGGGAAAGGGAGGGAAAGGGAGGGGAGGGGAAGGGAGGGGAGAGGAGGAGAGGGGAGGGAACGGAAAGGGAAGGGAGGGGAAGGGAGGGGAGGGGAGGGAAATAGTGCTCTGGTTTCTCTGAGAGAGAGAGAGAGAGAGAAGAGAAGGGAATTGGTGCTCTGGTTTCTCTTCTTCTTGTAAGGACACCAATCCTATCAGACTACAGTTCCACCCTTGTGTCCTCAATATCCTTAATTATCTTTTTATAAAGCCCTATTTATACAATCACAGTGGGGTTGGGGCTTCAACGTATCAGTGGGGTAATGGGGGGTGAGGATGGGAGAAATCATTCAGTCCCCAGCAGATGTTAAATATGGAAGGAGAACAATGTGTTAGATATGTTTCAGGACAATGATGATGTCTGAGGAAAGCCACTGGGGGAAACTATGATGACAAGACCTGAAACTGCCAACATCTCCTAAATTGCTGAACATTACTTGAAACAGCCTGAAGTGTATGACGTAAACTAAATAAGATGGGGTAAGAGGAAGTTGAGAGTGTTGGACTTAATACCTATTAAATTTGGGAAGTAAGACTGGGCATTGTAGTAGATAAGAGTTCAGCAGTACTGAATGATATCTCAGAATTAATACTGACTGAGTTCCTTATAATGAATGGCATTACCCAGTGTCCTCCTGTTGACTGAAAAAATAATACATGCATTTGAAAAATAAGAGAGCCACACTCTAATACTGAAATGATGTGACTGTTTTTCCAAGTGTCACTAGGGACCATATGCATTTTGATTATAAGGCCAATTCCTGATTGCTACTCTAGAATTAATTATTTAGGGTATTTGGAGGTGGGACAAAAATGTATTTTAACAAATTTCCCAGATGATTTTATGCACTTCACTGTTTTAGGAGAACTAATTCAGGGTAAAAAACTGTAGGGATGAAAGGGAAGGTGAAAGATAACTCAAGTGAGAAGGTGCCTTTTAAGAAAGGTGACATAAAGGGATGTGAGAATCATGCAATTAGGGGAGATTTTAATAGAAAACCCCGATTATAACAGGGTGGTAAATATAGAGGATTTTTAAAAATGGGTCTTGATAAGGCAAATATTTATTTTTGGCTCCGGTATACCCAGAAGCAATAACTGTTCTACTTACTCTACACGTTAAATTAATTATCAAGACTTCTTGATTGTAACTCCAAATATCTGTATTTACACTCCTATGGTTCTCGTTTTAGTTGAAACTCTCAGTTTCTCTGGAAATTCTTATCCAGACAACTACAATAGCTTCCTTACTGGTATACCAGACTCTAGTCTTTCCTTCCCTTCATTATTCCAGTGGTTCGTTGTATAAGGAAAGCACTGATTTATTGAAATGAAAGTATGCTCCACAGAGTGGGTGTGGCTCAAGGGAGTGGTTCAAGAGCGCTGGTTACAGCATTTTCTGGGGTTTTAGTACCCTCTAGATGTTTCCCATTGGTTACTTGGTTTTACCCTGTGCAAATAAAGGAGTGGCAACCAGGAGGTGACCAATCATAGGCTGAAGTGAAGTTACAAAATTACACATAAATACTTGGCCAGCAACTAGTCTGATTGGTTGGAGGGAACCTATCAGAGGTGCTTTCCATGTTTCATCTGCAACCACAGTGCAGATCCTTTTGTTACTTGGGTGTGGAGAGGTGGGGTTTTCCTCTTGATTCAGTTCTAGGAAATCAGCATGAATAGGCCTTAGGTTCCCTGCCTCCAGATCCTATTCGCCTGCCTCAACAGAGGTGGTTGTGAGTTGAAAAAAAGCTGCAATCCCCATTACTTGTGAACGTGACCTGAAAATAGGGTCTTTGCAGATGTAATCAAGTTAAATTAGGTAATAATGGATTGAGGTAGGCCCTACTCCAATGTGACTGGTGTCCTTACGAGAAGAGGAACATTTGGACATAGAGCCAGAGACACACAGGGAGAATGCCATGTGATGGCAGAGGTACAGTCTGTAGTTATGCTTGCATAAGTCAAGGAACTTCAAGGTTTCTGGCAACCGCAAGAAGCTAGGGGAGAGGCATTTGCCTCCTGAACCTCCTAGAAGGAAGCAACCCTGACACCTTGATTTCAGAGTTCTGTTTGCCTGAATTGTGAAAGAATAAATATCTGTTATTTTAAGCCACTGCATTTGGGGTATTTTGTTACAACAACACTGGAAAACTAATATTGCAGTCTTTCTAAAACTCATTTCTTTTCTCAGAATTATCCAAGAGGCTCCTACAGTCTGTAATATAAATATGAGCTCTCTAGAAAGATATTCTAGTTCCTTCCATTTTTGTGTCCTACCTATTTTATCAGTCCCCTCTCTTCTCTCTCTTGTTTATATCAAACCATTTGAAATTCTGTGATTTTGACCCATGTTCTCACCCTGCCATTTCTTTGCACATGGTGATCCCTCTATCAGACATGTGAGCTCCATTTCTGAATGCAACCACCTGGGAACACTCACTTTGAAGTATTAATCCAAGTGACGTTGGATTCAAGTTTTCCTTGACCTCCTCCAGCCCCAGCACAGTCCCAAGTACTCTCTCTTCTTTCCCTTTTACTCCAACGTATACACCTCTTCATTTTAGCACTTATTAGATTATGATGTAGTGGTCTGAAAAATGTGTTTATTTTCCCCATTAGATAATAAAATCCTTGAAGCAAAGAACTTCGTCTTTACATTCAAGTGATCAATGATTCAGGTCGTGCCTGAAACATAGTAGGCCTTCAATAACCAATTGGTAAATTATAATCAAATGAATGAATGAATATATTTTTTAAAAAGATTCTGTCATTACCACCACAGAAGACAAACGAGATTTCTACTAATGGGTATCAGTGTCTTTAACACAAATACCAGAAATAACACATATTTCTGGTAGCTATCCTTAGAATTCCAGAAAGTGCAAATATTGATGAACTAAGACACAAAGTTCTTTGATTCCCTGTAGCTTAGTTTGCCCTCAGTTGTTTTATTGAAATAAGCTATGCGACATCACTCTGATTCATGGTGCACTCAAAATTAGCTTAAAATTATTAAGTGGGGCAATTTTGCCACCTGATTTGGAGCCAAGTTTTTTTTAGTACAGGGTACATGAATGTTTTTTTTAAAAGCACCATTGGTAAAAGGGAAGGTAACAAAATTAATCTGATCTTGAAAGTTTGCTTAATTTCCATTTTTATAAGGGGATAGATGATTGATAGATCAGACACACATATATATTTTAACTTCTTACACAAACATTGAATCAATGTTGTCAATAAGAGAAAAGGACTGAGTTTCCAATTCAACGTACATATGCCTTGTTAACTTCTTCGTGTCTTTGTTTTCTTTTCATCATTGGTTTTCTTCCAGTGGCTCTTGGAGAAAGGGGTAAAGCCTGTGCTCTTAGAAAGCACTAATGAAATAGATACGCCACAGCCTAGCAGATGGGTAAGTGTGCTGGAGGATGGACCTCACGTGGATTCCGAGCTGTGATTACACCCCCTCCTGGTTTCACCCCCAATGACTCCCACGGTGTGCACCTGTAGATTGTCAGCTCAGTTCTTTCAGCTGCACCACCAGAGATGCGCTTGCTGACAGAATAGCCTCTTCCCTCTGTGCAAGATTTATCTCTGTGCACATTTTGATGATCTCCCCACCTCTCTCATTTGATTTCAGCTGTGCTTGTTGTTATAATTATTTCACAAGTGTATGTACAAACAGTGTGCTACCTCTTTAAAATTTTCTAAATACCTTGGGAACTCAAGCTTTCGGAGAAGGCTTCTCCAGCCACCTGTGGCTGCGAAACTGTGTGTGTGACAGCTTGGAGACTGTCAGGAGTGGAAGGGTGATGTGTCCTGGCTCCCTGCTGTTCTAGAATGATAGGACGTTGCAATAGCAGCAAACTTGGAGTTCGTGTCTGACTTGGATACTTTACTGATGCAGAAACTGGAGTGTGGAGAAGATTAGTGATCTCTTCAAGTTCACCAGGTTAGTTATACCCTCCTCTTGAGGACCCTTTGGAAAGGGATTGTGACTTTTAAATAGAGTTGAATAACCTCAAGGAAGATTTCACCTACCACCCATTCTCGTCTCTTACACTTTTCCCCAAAGCTAGTTTCATTTTCTTTTTGGCTTTGAAAATATGTTATGTATATTATAGTTGCATTTCTATTTTGAGTTGTAACTGATGTTTATATATATATTTCTCCTCACTATAGGCCTCTTGAGGGCAGGAACTCTCTTATTCCCTTCTGAATCTTTAGTGCCTATGATAAATACCTGATAAATATTTGTTAAATAAATTAATTATTAAACGAATGTCTAAGGGAAGAAAATAAACATTCAGTGGATGAAAGAGGGAAGGAAGAGCAATAAGTGGTTATGCTAACCCTCTTATTAGAGTATTGACATTATAAGAATTAATTTCATGCCCTGTGGAGGGCCTCTAGCTCTACCTGTAGCTAAGGGATATTGGCAAGCTACTTTTTTAACCTGGTCAAAAATCTTTTACATCAAGGCAGTTATCAAAGAAAATCTGTTTCTGTTTTTAGCTCACTGATTCTATCACATTTTTATCTAATCCATGAATAAAGATGAAATAATCTGTTACTTACCTAAGGATAATTTCAAAGTAAATTTGAGTACATGATAGTGGATTGTTTTGAATAATTTCATCAGGTATTTCTGCTGTCACCTAGACTTTTTTTTTTTCTTTTCTTTTCTTTTTTTTTTTTTTTTTTTTTTTTTAAAGATGGGGCAATCTTGGGTCACTGCAAACTCCGTCTCCTGAATTCAAGTGATCCCCTGCCTCAGCCTCCTGAATAGCAGGGATTACAGGCATGCACCACCATGCCTGGCTAACTTTTGTGTTCTTAGTAGAGACAGGGTTTCACCATTTTGGCCAGGCTGGTTTTGAACTCCTGACCTCAGGTGATCCACCCACCTCAGTCTCCCAAAGTGCTAGGATTACAGGTGTGAGCCACTGTGCCTGACCTGTCACCTAGACTTAAAAAAGAAAAAAAAAATATATATATATATATATATACACACACACACACACACACACACACACATATACGTGTGTGTGTGTTGTTAGCTTTGAATTCTTTTCTAAATTAAAACGTGTTTTCAAATGTCTAAGCTCATGGTAAAATCTACTTTACATCTTTATCAATAGTGAATATGTATATATTCATGTACTAATTCATTATTATGTGAACCAGTATTTCTGGGGGGATCTGCTTTGTGCAAGTACTCTGCTAGTTTCTCCAAGATAAAAAATGAAAATAAAAATAACAAAACTCATTCTGTATACTCAAAGCACATAATTAATGTTATTATATTCAGTAAAAGCTGGAAAAGCCCAAATTTCCATGTCTACCTCATATGTTATTTATTAAATTATATACCTATCACATTATATATGTATAAACACACATTTGGTGAATATACTCCAAGTAATTATGACATTATTCTGATAAGTCAAGATTTTACTGATGAATAATTTTAAAAAAGTAAATGCAAATGAGAGACACAACTCATGCTACTAATTGCACATAACTTACAAACTAATTTCAGTATTTAAGAAAATTTTATGTCAGTTGTGCTGTAGTTAAAAAAAGAGGCTGAAAAGTAATGGTAGTCTCAAGCTCACAGTAACTGCTGTGGACATGAATAAAGGAACATAGTTTCTTTACTGTGCATTCTGTGTGAGGCAGCACCCACAGTGTTTACCTGAAAACATTCTATTAGAGATCAGCAATGTGGAACAGAGCACAATAATACCTTTTTGTTTAGAAGTACAAGATGTACTGTGGGCAGTACTTGAAGAAACTTTAAAGCCTAAAAATGGTTTATTGGTGGTAAGAATAGCAGCTAACAAGTATGGAGTGTGGTGTGTGTCTGGCACAATGGACTATACTTCATCTATTTCTGTATCAGCACAGTATGTTATAGATGGTCCTCAAATGTCTTGGAATCCAACAAGGTTTTATAATTTTCAACTTTGTCACAGTTTGCAACAGCAGCAATTGAACCTACCTCTGGCTTGAATAGAACAGTGGTTGCCAGTGTCTGAGGAGAGGGGAAAATGGGATGTTGCTCAACTGGAACAGTTTCAGTTATACAAGATGAGGTCTACTGAACAGCACAGTACCTTATGTGTAACAATACCATCATTTGCACTTATACATTTGTTCAAAATGTAGAGCTCTTGTTAGGTGTCCTTACCACGCGCACACACAAAACGGACACAAGTAAACTTCTGGAGGTGTTGGATATGTCTATGACCTTAATTATGATTATGGACTCTTGGGTGTATACATATGTCCAAACCTGTCAAAATGTATACATTAAATATGTGCAGGGTTTTTACTCATTTCTACTCAATAAGGCTGTTAAAAAAGAAAATGTATCTGGTTTTCTTAGGAGAGATAAAAATTACTTAAAGATGTAAACTTTGGGGCAAGCCTATTAATCAACAACTCAGCCTAACACCAAAGTGACATTGGAACTCACACTGCACCTTTTTTGTCCAATGCAAAATTGGAGAGAAAGATAGCTGCAAAGCGACAGTGTAATTTTCATCATCAGGAACAGGTGTTCAGCGTCAGTGTCAATTAGTGCGGGGCGGATGTACAGAAGCAACACATTAGGGATGCAGTGGGCTCCCTTTATGATGCTTCGAGTCCAGAGATGAGCCAAGGGACTGAACTTTGGCCAAATCATCTCTTTCTTCTCTCCTGATGTGTAAGCCTGTCTGCCACTCTTGTTCTGAATGCTTTTCATCTTGTATATTAAAGGTGAGTAAAGCATTTCCCCTGCAACATGACTGGCAAGTCTAAAGATGCACATTGCCTAATTTCTTATTTGTTGTCTCAATAGGTACTTAAGAAAAATCCTGAGAGTGACAGTTCACTAGAGCAAGAGTGGTTTGCAAAGAGTTCCAAAAGTAAACATAAATGTTTAGTTCAGCATATTACTGGTAGAATTCATACCCTGAATTAAGAAACACATATTTATATAAATTTTATTTATTTATTTTATTTATTTATTTATTATTATTATACTTTAAGTTCTAGGGTACATGTGCATAATGTGCAGGTTTGTTACATATGTATACTTGTGCCATGTTGCTGTGCTGCACCCATCAACTCCTCAGCACCCATCAACTCGTCATTTACATCAGGTATAACTCCCAATGCAATCCCTCCCCCCTCCCCCCTCCCCCCTCCCCATGATAGGCCCCTGTGTGTGATGTTCCCCTTCCCGAGTCCAAGTGATCTCATTGTTCAGTTCCCACCTATGAGTGAGAACATGTGGTGTTTGGTTTTCTGTTCTTGCGATAGTTTGCTAAGAATGATGGTTTCCAGCTGCATCCATGTCCCTACAAAGGACACAAACTCATCCTTTTTTATGGCTGCATAGTATTCCATGGTGTATATGTGCCACATTTTCTTAATCCAGTCTGTCACGGATGGACATTTGGGTTGATTCCAAGTCTTTGCTATTGTGAATAGTGCCGCAATAAACATACGTGTGCATGAGTCTTTATAGCAGCATGATTTATAATCCTTTGGGTATATCCCCAGTAATGGGATGGCTGGGTCATATGGTACATCTAGTCCTAGATCCTTGAGGAATCGCCATACTGTTTTCCATAATGGTTGAACTAGTTTACAATCCCACCAGCAGTGTAAAAGCGTTCCTATTTCTCCATATCCTCTCCAGCACCTGTTGTTTCCTGACTTTTTAATGATTGCCATTCTAAGTGGTGTGAGATGGTATCTCATTGTGGTTTTGATTTGCATTTCTCTGATGGCTAGTGATGATAAGCATTTTTTCATGTGTCTGTTGGCTGCATGAATATCTTCTTTTGAGAAATGTCTGTTCATATCCTTTGCCCACTTTTCGATGGGGTTGTTTGTTTTTTTCTTGTAAATTTGTTTGAGTTCTTTGTAGGTTCTGGATATTAGCCCTTTTGTCAGATGAGTAGATTGCAAAAATTTTCTCCCATTCTGTATATTGCCTGTTCACTCTGATGGTAGTTTCTTTTGCTGTGCAGAAGCTCTTTAGTTTAATGAGATCCCATTTGTCAATTTTGGTTTTTCTTGCCATTGCTTTTGGTGTTTTAGACATGAAGTCCTTGCCCATGCCTATGTCCTGAATGATATTACCTAGGTTTTCTTCTAGGGTTTTTATAGTATTAGGTCTAACATTTAAGTCTTTAATCCATCTTGAATTAATTTTCGTATAAGGAGTAAGGAAAGGATCCAGTTTCAGCTTTCTACTTATGGCTAGCCAATTTTCCCAGCACCATTTATTAAATAGGGAATCCTTTCCCCATTTCTTGTTTCTCTCAGGTTTGTCAAAGATCAGATGGCTGTAGATGTGTGGTATTATTTCTGAGGACTCTGTTTAGGACCTCTTCAAGGAGAACCACAAACCACTGCTCAGTGAAATAAAAGAGGACACAAACAAATGGAAGAACATACTATGCTCATGGATAGGAAGAATCAATATCGTGAAAATGGCCATACTGCCCAAGGTAATTTATAGATTCAATGCCATCCCCATCAAGCTACCAATGAGTTTCTTCACAGAATTGGAAAAAACTGCTTTAAAGTTCATATGGAACCAAAAAAGAGCCCGCATCTCCAAGACATATCTTGGATTCTAAATATAATTCCCCACTAGAAGAAGCCTAAGGTCTTTGAAAATATGGCTGATTCTACAACTAGGGCAAGGAATTTTCATCTCAAACCAGGAAAGAAGGGAGATGAATATGATGATATCACTCTGATTAGGCTGCACTATATGGCAAAGGTAAAGACATTTTGCAGATGTGATGAAGATCCTAAGTCAGTCGACTTTAAGTCAATCAAAAAGAGGATTTTCTTAGTTGAGGCTTTTAAACAAGGGTCTGTCAGAGACATACTTCTGCTGACTTTGAGCACATGTAGACATCTAGAGGAAGAAAAACTGAGAAACCCTAAGTTGAAAAATTCTCAGGTATCTCAAAAACTCAGGGAATAATGGAGTTTTGAGCAGGTAAAGTTAAAAAATCATGTTTAACAACCACTGTATTTAGTAGGAACCTCAGAATAGTCAATCTATAATAGTAGGGCTAAATTAACCTTAGGCCAGGAGTTGGCAAACTACAGTCTATAGGTCCAATGTGGCCTTTCACCTGTTTTTCTTAGAATTTTAATGGAACACAGCTGCTCTCATTTTTTTTATGTGGTATCTGTTGCTGTTTTCAAGCTACAATGGCAGAATTAAGTAGTTGCAACAGAAACAGTATGACCAACAAGGCCTAAAGTATTTACTATCTTGCCTTTATGGAAAATGTTTGCCAACCCCTGCCCTAAAGCAAAGGCTAGTTAAATGAACCCTAACAAATATAAAAAAAGAATCTCAAAAAAGATTAGGCTGTTCTACAAGTAACTTAACTTCATGCTAAACAAAGTCCAATAATCTTCAAATGAAAAATCACAGGATCTAGACCCTCGACAATGTAAAATCAAAAAAGTCTAATATCAAATAAAAACTGCTAGATATTCAAAGAAGCAAAATGTGAGCAATAATCAGAAAGAAAAAATTCAGTAGAAACAGATCCAGAAATGACAAGAGATGATTGGAATCAGCAAGCAAGGACTATTACATCTACTTTAAATACGCTCAAGAATATAAAGGAAATTATGAACATAGTGGGAGAGATACTAAAGTTATAAAAAGGAGAATGAACTGAATACATAAAATTGAAAAAAGAGAAAATTTATGAATTAGGTTAAGACATTAGATATTGCTGAAAAAAGTATTAATGAACTTGAAGACATAGAAACTTTAAGACCTGATGCACAGAGGGAAAAAAAAAAGCTGAAAATAATCAGAGGCAATAATCTGAGGAACAATGCTAAGTTGTCTAACATACTTATTAATTGTAGTTCCAGAAGGAAAAGAAGATGGGGAAACCGCACCTGGCTGAAACAGGAAAAAATATTTTAAGAGATAATTAATCAATATTTTAAAAATTTGCTGAAATATATAAAGCCACTGGTTCAGGAAGTTTAACAAATCAAGTAGGAAAAACACAAAGACAGATGCATTAAGGCATATAATAATCAAATTAATGAAAACCAATGATAAACAATCTTAAAAACAGCCAAACAAAATAAGACACAGTACATAAGAAGAATAGATTCCACAGATTTCTCAACATGTTACCAAGACACCAGGGGTTCAGTCTGGGTCCTGATCCTTACCACACAAAAAGCCAATGACTGAGACAATGAGTAATGTCAAGGAAGAAGGCTTTAATCAGGTGCTGCAGTAAAGGAGATGGAAGATCAGTCTCAAGTCCATCACCCTGACCCACTAAAACTAGGGGTTTATATAGCAGGGAAGAAATGCAACAATGTATAAGAAAACAGGAACTAGGGAGGGGCAAGGAAACAATCATGATGAATGATGCTTTCTGCATCTCATTGTCTGGATGTGGTGACCTGGTGAGTTTCAGTTATTTGATACTTTTTGATTACTTGATACTTTTTGAGAGAACTAAGGGATTCTTTCCTGAGGAAGGAACTCGGGTAAAACAAATATAAATTGGCCTGGTGCAGTGGCTCACGCCTGTAATCCCAACACTTTGGGAGGCTGAGGCAGGTGGATCACCTGGGTCAGGAGTTCGAGACCAGCCTGGTCAACATGGTGAAACCCTGTCTCTATTAAAAGTACAAAAATTAGCCAGGCATAGTGGTGGGTGCCTGTAATCCCAGCTACTCAGGTGGCTGAGGCAGGGGAATAGCTTGAACTCGGGAAGCGGCCGTTGTGGTGAGCTAAGATTGTGCCACTGCACTCCAGCCTGGGCGACAAGAGTAAGACTCTGTCTCAAAAAAAAAAAAAAAAAAAAAAAAATTGTGTGTGTATATATATATATGTGTGTGTGTGTGTGTGTGTGTGTGTGTGTATGTATGTATGTTTTAAGTTTAAGACCAGGAAGGTTAATTTCTGTATATCCAAAAACAACTGTCTATTGGACTGCTGGGTTGATTTCAAACAGAAACTGTGCAAACCAGAATTGAGTGGAATGACATCCACAAAGTGCTAACAGAAAACAAATTGTCAGTCTAGAATTATAAACTTGGGAAAAATATATTTTTAAAACGAGGGTGAAATAAAAACATTTTCAGACTAACAAAAGTTGACTGAATTGGTGGCAAGCAGACTTGTTTTAAAATAAATATAGAAAAAAATCCAGACTGAAAGTAATATCAGATGGAAATGTGGATTTATACATGAAGAGTTTTGGAAATAGTAACTGTGTACATAAATATAAAATAATGTTATCTAATGTTAAATTTTATTTAAAAGATTAAAAAGATCAACTCAAGATGGATTAGAGACTTAAATATAATACCTGAAAAATATAAAAATACTAGAAGAAAACTTAGAGAAAACTCTTCTGGACATTGGTCTGTGCAAAGAATTCATGATTAAGACTTCAAAAGCACAAACAACAAAAACAAAAATAGACAAATGGGACTTAATTAAACTAAAAAAGCTTGTGCACAGCAAAAGAAATAACACAGTGAACAGACAACCTGCAGAATGGGAGAAAATATTTCAAACTATACATCTGACAAGGGATTAATATCCAGAATCTACAAAAATCTCACACAACTCAGTAACAACCACCACCACCAAATTAACCCATTAAAAAAAAAAGAAAAGAACACTAACAAAACAGACATTTTTCAAAAGAAGACATATAAATGGCCAAAAAGCATATGGAAAAATGCTCAACATCATTAATCATCAGAGAAATGCAATTAAAACTGCAATGAGATACCATCTCCCACCAGTCAAAATGGTTATTATTAAAAATTCAAAAAACAACAGAGGTTGGCGAGGATGCAGAGGCAAAGAAATGCTTATGCAATGTTGATGGGAAAGTAAGTTAGTAAAACCTCTATGGAAAACAGTATGAAGCTTTCTCAAAAGGATCTCCCATTCAATCCAGCAATCCCACTACTGGGTCTCAAAAAGATACCTGGAGACTTCAACACCCCACTGTCAACATTAGACAGATCAACGAGAGAGAAAGTTAAGAAGGATATCCAGGAATTGAACTCATCTCTGTAGCAAGCAGACCTAATAGACATCGACAGAACTCTCCACCCCAAATCAACAGAATATACATTCTACTCAGCACCACATCACACTTATTCCAAAATTAACCACATCATTGGGAGTGAAGCACTCCTCAGCAAATGTACAAGAACAGAAATTATAACAAACAGTCTCTCAGACCACAGTGAAATCAAACTAGAACTCAAGACTAAGAAACTCAATCGAAACCGCTCAACTACATGGAAACTGAATAACCTGCTCCTGAATGACTACTGGGTACATAACGAAACGAAGGCAGAAATAAAGATGTTCTTTGAAACCAATGAGAACAAAGATACAACATACCAGAATCTCTGGGACACATTTAAAGCAGTGTGTAGAGGGAAATTTATAGCACTAAATGCACACAAGAGAAAGCAGGAAAGATCTAAAATTGACACTCTAACATCACAATTAAAAGAACTAGAGAAGCAAGAACAAACACATTCAAAAGCTAGCCAAGGCAAGAAATAACTAAGATCAGAGCAGAACTGAAGGAGATAGAGACACAAAAAACCCTCCAAAAAATCAATGAATCCAGAAGTTGGTTTTTTGAAAAGGTCAACAAAATTGATAGACCACTAGCAAGACTAATAAAGAAGAAAAGAGAGAAGAATCAAATAGATGCAATAAAAAATGATAACGGGGATATCACCACCGACCCCATAGAAATACAAACTACCATCAGAGAATACTATAAACACCTCTATGCAAATAAACTAGAAAATCTAGAAGAAATGGATAATTTCCTGGACACGTACACTCTCCCAAGACTAAACCAGGAAGAAGCTGAATTCCTGAATAGACCAATAGCAGGCTCTGAAATTGAGGCAATAATTAATAGCCTACCAACCAAAAAAAGTCCAGGACCAGATGGATTCACAGCTGAATTTTACCAGAGGTACAAGGAGGAGCTGGTACCATTCCTTCTGAAACTATTCCAATCAATAGAAAAAGAGGGAGTCCCCCCTAACTCATTTTATGAGGCCAACATCATCCTGATAACAAAGCCTGGCAGAAACACAACAAAAAAAGAGAATTTTAGACCAATATCCCTGATGCACATTGATGGAAAAATCCTCAATAAAATACTGGCAAACCGGATCCAGCAGCACATCAAAAAGCTTATCCACCACGATCAAGTAGGCTTCATCCCTGGAATGCAAGGCTGGTTCAACATACACAAGTCAATAACTTAATCCAGCATATAAACAGAACCAAAGACAAGAACCACATGATTATCTCAATAGATGCAGAAAAGGCTTTTGACAAAATTCAACAGCCCTTCATGCTATAAACGCTCAATAAATTCGGTATTGATGGAACGTATCTCAAAATAATAAGAGCTATTTATGACAAACCCACAGCCAATATCATACTGAATGGGCAAAAACTGGAAAAATTCCCTTTGAAAACTGGCACAAGACAGGGATGCCCTCTCTCACCACTCCT